>NC_089587.1:170272762-170451311 GCF_019320115.1 Miscanthus floridulus | reverse complement strand
GGCAGTCTACCTAGGGGTATGCCCAAGGTAGTAGATTATCGGCAGACAGATGCGCAAGCTACAAACAAGATGGTGACGCAAGACAGACATGAGGTTTTATCCAGGTTTGGCCGCCGTGAAGGCGTAATACCTACGTCCTACGTCTGATTGTATTACTGTATGTCAATGAGAGATGTTTTTTGAGAGGGGTCCCCTGCCCGCCTTATACAGTCTGGGGGCAGGGTTACAGATCTGGAAACTAATCCTAACCAATTACAATTGCCATAAGTGGCCGGATAAGGATTTCTATTCTAACCAACCAGGATCTTGCTTGATCTCCAAGTCTGCCTTGATCCCTTGCGTGGGACTCTGAGCAAATTGGCCGGGCCACGCGTCGTCTTCTAGTGGGCCAGACCCCCTGGTCCAGGTTGGCCCAAGCCTAGCCATAAGGGTATAGGGGTTAATACCCCCACAGCTAGTCCCCGAGCACCATGTATTATGTTGTGACACGCCATTCGATCTTCTTTGGCCAATGCGATATGTCTTCATGTCATTTCCAACTGGTTGAAACATTGACCAAGCAAATGTGGCAGTATTCTGGTCAGCACAGAGAACAGTAGACCATGATTATAGCCAAAGATTTCGGTTGTCCAAAGAATGCATGGTGCTCTAAAGAAAAAAAGAAAAAGATTTCTTTCCTGATCAAGTGTGCCCACTTGTATTTCTAAAAAGAAATGTAAGTGACCCTTGTACAATAGTAGTTATGGCCAATAGTCAGAGCGTAGGGGTTGATAAAATAAGCACATTCACCGCAAGGTGAAGTATGCTCACTTAGTCCCCGAGCCTGGTAGTAGGTGACGCAGGCACGTGGTGCTAGGGTCTAAAAAGAATTCCCAATTAAGTTGAGAATCCAAGCGTCGTACAAGCGATACGAGATGCACCGACAGGTGCATCGTACTGATGTAGTCCCCGAGCTTGCTGGAAGGCGAGGTATTAGCCTTGTAGCAAGGTCTAAGTGAGAAAAAATAAATGCCTCTCAACTGTATGTGAGTACAAATCACATGTAGCCAAGGAGAGCGGTCTCCGAGCAATGGTCGAAGAGTGGTCGGGGCAGTCCCCGAGCACAAGAGTGGTCGGAACAGTCCCCGAGCACGATGGTGGTCTGGACAGTTCCCGAGCATGATGGTGGTCTAGACAGTCCCCGAGCACAAGGATAGTCACGACTATCCCTGAGCACGAGGGTGGTCGGGACAATCCCCAAGCACAAAAAGTGTGGCAAAAAACCATATGCCACTTGTACTATTATTATATGTATTTATTTTTTACTTGTTCTGTCAAGTCCAATCTGACATGTCTGGTAAAAAAAGTAGACGGGTATAGCACGTCATACTGCCTTTTTGTCTTGTCAAGCAAACAGTTGCGTGGCACCAGTCAGTAGGTGCGTCTGCGTGGGCCCTCCCACATTGGCAACGAAGAGGCGCATATACTGGCGTAGATCTCGAGGCTAAGTAATGCTACAAACATGAGAGCAACCATCTGTGGTGCGTGCGCACATCCCCCAAGAATCTCTAGCAGATGAAACGACATAACTCTTGGGTTAAATACTGTATATGATAGGTCAGTTACTATTTACTGAACCCATTGCCATTGGCAACCGTAGCTTTCTTCTTCCTCTCACCAACCCTAATACATCCAAAATCGCCACCAATCAATCCACCGCCATTTCCCCATTCACCAGCAAGGCCAGAGTCATGGCGAAAAGTGATGCACAGAAGAAAGCAGGGGTCATGGCGAAGGAATGGTGGAAATCGAAAAGCAACGAGCAGACCATTGAAGACCTCGTCACCATGGGGGTACTCCACAACAAGGAGCTCGTAGGATGGCGTGCGCCGGAGGGTGAGGGGTACCCCGATCCACAACCAGGTGAGAACGTGGTGTTCGAGGATTTCTTTAAACGGGGATTTGGGGTTTCGGTACATCTGTTTCTTCAGGGGCTCTATCTTTACTATGAGATTGGGATTTGCAATCTGCATCCCAACTCGATCCTCCTTGTCGCCACTTTTATACATCTCTACGAAGCATATGGCGGCTTCTAGCCCCATTTTGATTTTTTCTGCCATCTTTTCTGTCTGCGGAAGAAAGGAAGCGATGGTTCAAAGATAGCCAGCGGTGTGTACCTCAACCTCCATGACGGCATGAAAGCCCAGTACCTGCACTGCCCATGGAACATGTCGCTTGATGACTGGTACAAGAAATGGTTCTACATCCACAAAGAGCCAAACACGATCACGCTGTGTGATGTGGGCTACATTTCGGAGAAGACAACAAGCTGGTCGGAGAAACCCAAGCATCTAGAACAGATTCTAGAAATATTTGGAATGATCCCATGGAAAAAACTGGATGGTCCGAGCGTGGTCGGGAGCTTCATCAGCCGACGGATCCAGCCCTGCCAGAGGAGGGTACATCCTGGCTATGAGTATCAAGGGAGCGTGGACCCAATGAGGATGAGGCAGGGGGCGTTTGACAAAATCAAAGTCAAAGCTAGAATTGGTGAGCTATTTAACTTAGCCGATCCAAATTATGCCAGATTGAGCGACATCGAGCACGCTTTCAAGCTTGCCCGACCTCCCCCAAAAGTAACTTGTCTGGACTTGTACCCATAGTCTTATATTGTGGTAGGATAAGTGAAAACTTACTGTGTTCACTAACTTTTGTTACCCAGGTTAATGGTCGAGATAGAGCGACAGTGTTTGTGTTGCCACCCCCTGGAGTAGAGTGGCCACAAGGAGCTGATCCCACCACCCAGACTAGCATCAAGATCGAGGACAAGGACGTCAATTGGGTGGTGCTCGGAGCGGGAGAGGAGGCAGTGGCCAATGCCGCTGGTAAACGGCCGACTACCCCCAAACAGTCGAAGAAGAGATCAGTAACCACCCTGCTCACCGATGGGGCGCTAAATATCAATGAGCCTAAGGGGGACCCGGAGGAGAACCCAGCCGGCAAGCGTCGGCATGCAATTTTTGCCTGGCCAGACGATGGCGTAGAGGAGAGAGAAGATGCAGACACCTTTCAACTTGTCCCTCGAAAAAGGAGGAAGCAACTGGAGTCGATGGAGCAAGGAACGTGACCGGCGACGGGAGCAACAACTCAACTAAGCACACCACCGACCACTGCAGCGCGAAGGACAAGCGGTGGAGGAGTCGAGGACCAAGGCCCAGCGATAGTGCTGGATGTAGAGGGAGACCAGGAGTCATCCACACAGCACGTGGGGCAAGTACGGCTGAAGAGACGTGCCTTCTCCACATCATTCCACGCTTCCAACATGTAAGTATCTGTAATCTTGATATAAATTAGCATTTTGCATTTAATATGATTGCCTTCTAGACTTATCTCGGATGTACTAGCTCGGTGTCCATCAAAAGTCTAAACCAGCTAGCTGGAAGTGGCATGGCGCTGCCAATAAGTGTAGAGCAGACTGCCCAGCAGCCGACCATCGAGGAACCCATAGTAGAAGATCCATTAGGGCCTCAGCAAGCAAGTAGTCAGACAATAGTCCCCGAGCAGGTGGTCGAGGGACCAGCTGAGCCGAGCAAGAGTGCTCTGAGTGCTAAACCTACTGAGGGTAACACCTCAGCGTCTAGGGTAACAGAGCAGACCGTGGTGCAGCAGTCGAAGGTGAGAGCACATACCACATCTACCGACACTGTAGCTCATGGGAAGGCTGTGGTGATCACAGATGCTCCTGATGCTAGGCCAGCACTAGGACCCGAAGAAGAGCCCAAAGAGGACGAGGTGGAGGAGGTCCTAGGCCATCCGCAAGACAAGTGACAACATGTGTATGTGTCGCATTGGTGGAACGACCAATGGGTTGTCCATGAGGAAATCCCGGAGGTCGAAGAAACCAAGAATGTTGAACGGGCGCTGAAACAGCTTGTGACGGAGGTGCAGGTAAGCTTTGCTTCACCCCTTGATCTTGTTGTCTAGTCATAGCTGTCTTACTTAGCTATCTACACACAGGACTTAATGAAGACCACAAGGTACCACAAGAAATGCTTTGACCAGATCGAGGGGATCGCTGCAAGCAACAAGGAGCTGACAGCGGAGGTGGAACGCTTGCGCCAGTGACTTGAAGCCATCAATCATGAAAAGACGGTGCAAGAGTCCCAGAACCAGAACCTAGTCATCCAGCTCAGTTATAAAGAGCGGGAAAGAACAAGTAAGTAGCCATTTTATCATACTGACTACTAACAAGTGCTGTTGCGTTGTTGGTAGTAACAGCTGTAGTATAGGCTTAGAAGCTGAAGTGATCCGTCTCCGAGAGGAGAACAGTCGTGCGGTTATGGAGTGTGATCGCCTGAACGAGAACAATAGAAAACTAGCGCAAGACTAGTCGTAGCTCTAGGACCACATGACCAAAATGACAGAGGAGCTGAAAGGTAAGTTGTCCAACCGCCTTTGCTCATTTTTGTTGCCTACCGTAGTTTGGTGTGGTCTAACGTTTTAATAGCGTGTGCGGTTTGCAGTTATAAAAATCAATGCAAAGAAGCATCTGGAGGCCATGATGAAAGATTGTGACGGCTAGAAGGCGCAATGCCAATAGATCACTAAGGACCGTGACACCTGGAAAAGCCAGTCCCAGGAGGTGGCAAAGGGCATTCTGCCAGTCCTAGGAGGTGACACCACAGCTGGGGTTGATCGAGAGATGCCAAAAGGCATGGGGATGGTTCTAGGAGTTCGTGAAGGAGGCGGGAGAGTACGTAGGTGCACATGTGCTAAGCATGGTATGTGCTCACTACCCCCTGATCGATCTCAAGCTCCTGGAGGCTGGATACCCAAAGGAGGTAGATCCAGACAATGCCGAGGAGCTACGGATGACCCAGCTGGACTTGTCGGCGAAAATAATTGGCGATATTAACCTATGTGGAGGTGCGACACCACCCGTACAGGGAATGCCATTAACAAGTCAGCTAGGAGCGCCATCATTTTCAAGCCAATCGGTGAAGCCTGCGGTCTTGACTAGCCAGGCATCTGTGGGGCCATCTTCTTCAGCTTGATCAATGCCAGTCCCCGAGACCCTTGCACGATGTTAGGCCCAGCAAGCAGTAGGTGCCGCGTGCCCCGACCAGCCAATAGTGTAGGCTATAGCTGTAGAAGAAGATGTAGTTGGGTTATTGTAAACTTGGACCTTTTCAGGCAAGCTTGTAATAACGTAACTATATCTCAACATAAGCTTGTTTGTTTTGTAGAAAACGTGTTTAAGCTCGGATATCATGTTGATGTAACTAAGTTAGAACGTGTTGGCATTCTGTTTAGTTGTACTAGTTTAGTCGACATGTCATCCTGAAAGGTTTGTATGGCCCTGGTTTGTCTTGTGGTCGGAGTGTAAGGTGCGTAGCTTGTGCACACGTAGAAACACACAAGTCAAACCAGAGAGCACCTGCCGATCACCCGTAGCATAGAGAGCGGATCCCATGCATGCGTTGGGAGAAACCAGAGACAGGGCCTGCTCTGAGAACCCGAGAAGGAATGGTGGTCGGTTTTAACTGGTAGAGTTAGAATAACAATAGACTTTGAAGTGACACATTAGAGTGGTTAGAGAAATCATAATAGCTTTATTGAAATAAATCGAAAGTACAAGAGGGGTGCATATCTTAGTAGTTAAGCATAGAAACGCCTAAGCTTGTCGATGTGCCAGGAATTGGGTACATCTGTTTTGTCTAGGTGAGCTAACCTATAAGATGTAGGGCGTGTAACCTCCTTGATCATGAAGGGCCCTTCCTATGGGGTTGCGAGTTTGTGGACACCAGCCTGATTCATCTTCCACTTTAGGACTAGGTCCCAACCATGAAGAACCGCTCCTTAACATTCTTGTTGTAGTACCTGCGCAACACAGCAAGGTATTTGGCTGTACGTACACAAGAATCGAGCCGCTTCTCTTCTGCACTATTCACTTCTAGTTCCCATACTTCATTGGCCTTGTCTTCATCGAAGTTCTCTACCCATGCTGATCTGAAGGCTATATCTGCTGGGAGCACTGTCTCAGCGCCATAAACCATAAAGTATGGTGATACGCCGGTATTACGACTGGGCTGGGTTCTGAGACCCTAGACCACAGCTGGTAACTCTTTGAGCCATCTTCCAGGAGCTTTGTCATTCTCTCTATACATCCTCTTCTTGAGTGTGTCTAGGATCATACCATTTGCCCACTCGACCTGTCCATTAGCTCTAGGGTGTGCCACCAAGACGTATTTTACTACTATGCTCCTTTCATCGTAGAAGTCCCAAAAAGCGTTCCCGGTGAATTGAGTACCCAGATTAGTGATGATGCTGTTGGGTATGCTGAAGTGGTGGATGACCTGGTCGAGGAACGCGATAGCCTTTTCTGAAGATGCCTTGACCAGGGGCATGTACTATATCCACTTGGAGAATTTGTCGATCAGCACAAAGACGCATGTAAATTTCCTAGGGGCCGGTTTTTAAGGCCCGATCATATCCAGTCCCCAGCATGCAAAGGGCCAAGAGGCTGGTATAGTATGAATCTTGTGTGCTGTTACGTAGATTCTCTTGGTGAAGAACTGACAACCTTCACAATGGTGGACTAGCCTCTCTGCATCGGCTATGCTGATGGCCAATAGAACCCTACTCAGAAAGCCTTGCCCACCAGCGTTCTCGAGGCCACGTGATTGCCGCAGGAGCTAGAGTGGATTTTGTCTAGGAGATGTTCACCATCCTCCTGGGTTATACACTTCATCAAGATTTCCTCCTTCGCGTTCTTATGCCACAATTTGCCATCGATGAGCAGATACTGCTTACTGCGATGCATCAGGCTTTTATTTTCTGTCCGATCAGTGTAACCGCTGCCATCTGTCAGGTACTTGATGAAAGGTACTCTCCAGTCGGGCTTCTTGGTGGTCAGAGGTGGTTTGGTGGTGTTTGACGCCGGAACCGTAGCCACTAATGGCTGGTCTGGAGGCTTGTCGATCGTAGGATCTTCTTCTTTGATGGAGGGTGTGAGCAGGTCTTGAACAAATACACCATGTGGGACTTTAGATCGAGATGATCCTAACTTCGACAGCGCATCTACTGCTTGATTTTTGTCCTGGACCACATGTGTGTACTCAATGCCATAGAACTTGCCTTCTAGCTTTCTGATCGCTCTGTAGTATGCGTCCATCTTTTTGCTGGTCGTATCCCAGTCCTTGTTGAGATGGTTGATGACCAGAGCTAAGTCTCCATAAACATAGAGATGCTTGACACCAAGCTTGACCGCAATGCGCAGACCGTGTAGGCATGCTTTGTACTCGGTGGCGTTATTAGACGCCGGGAAATAAATCCTGAGGACATATTGGAGCTGCTCCCTAGATGGTGATATGAAAAGGACTCCTGCTCCTACGCCATCGATGTTGAGAGAGCCGTTTAAGTACATCTTCTAATACTCGATGGGCCCCTGAGAGGCAGGTGTGCTTAAGTCTGTCCACTCGACGATGAAATCGACAAGTGCCTGAGACTTGATTGTAGTATGGCTTGCAAATTCCAAGGAGAAAGGGCATAGCTCCATTGCCCATTTGATGATGCACCCATTTGCATCCTTGTTGCAAATGATGTCTCCCAAAGGGTACTCGGTCATGACCACCACACGATATTTGTTGAAGTAGTGTTTCAAGTTTCAGGATGTAATTAGTATGGCGTAGATCAGTTTCTGAATCTGTGGGTACCTGGTCTTGGATTCATTGAGCACCTCACTAACGAAATAAATTGGTCTCTGTACCTTGTAGACATGGCCAGGCTCATTGCGCTCGACTACCATGGCAGTGGAGACACTCGATTAGTTGCCGCAATGTAAAGCGGGAGGGTTTTGTCTTCTCTAGGAGCAGTGAGGACCAGAGGTGATGTAAGGAATTGTTTTAGCTGTGTAAAGGTAGCGTCTGCTTCCTCCGACCACTCAAACTTCTTGGATGCTTTGAGCAGCTAAAAAAATGGTAGTCCTTTTTTGCCTAATCTGGATATGAAATGACTGAGGGCAGCCATGCATCCAGTAAGCTTTTGAACATCCTTCACCTTTTTTGGGCGGCTTCATCTCCAAGATAGCTTTTACTTTCTCTGGGTTAGGGCGTACGCCGTCATGACTGACGATGTTGACGAGCAGTATACCAGATGGAACACCAAAGATGCACTTCTTTGGGTTTAATTTCCATTAGAATGTGTTAAGGGCTACAAAGGTACATTCTAGGTTGTCGACATGGGTGTATGCTTCCTTGGTTTTAACAACTACATCATCGACATAAGCCTCAACGAGGTCATCCTTTATCTCGTCTTTGAGGTAGGCCTGTATGGCGTGTTGGTAGGTAGCCCCAGCGTTCTTGAGCCCAAATGACATGGTCGTGTAGCAGTATGCGCCGAAGGGCGTGATGAAGGATGTCTTGATCTAGTCGTCCTTTTTGAGAGCGTTCTAGTGATAACTAGAGTAGCAATCGAGAAAGGAAAGTAGCTCACAACCAGCAGTTGAATCTACATCCTCGTCTATGTGAGGTAAGCCGAAGGGGTCTTTAGGGCAGTGTTTGTTGAGATCAGTGTAATCAACGCACATTCTCCATTCCTTATTCTTTTTGCGTACAAGAACTGAGTTGGCTAACCACTCTAGATGATACACTTCTTTGATAAATCCGGCTGCTAAAAGCCGTGTAACTTCTACCCTAATAGCCTCCTTTTTGTCACGAGCGAAATGTCGTAGCTTCTGCTTGATGGGTTTGGCCTTGCCATCGACATTTAAGGAGTGCTCAATCAAGTTCCGAGGTACACCGGGCATGTCAGTGGGTTTCCATACGAACACACTCACGTTGCTTCTCAAGAACCTTACGAGTGCGTCTTCCTATTTAGGATCCAGGTTGGCCCTGGTAAGGGCCGTTTTGCTGGGATCACCATCGACCAGCTGGATCTTTTTGTGCTCTTTGGATTTGATGTTCTTGCATGGGGCCTCGAGCTCTGGGATCTCCAGGTGATCGGCTAGGGTCTTCTTGGCGTCGAGCATGGTCTCGGCCATACAAATAGAGAGGTCGTGAGTCTCTGCTATTTTGAAGCTTTCATCCTCGCAGGTGTAAGCTGCATATATGTTGCCCCTTAGAGTTAGAACCCCCTTCTCAGTAGGCATCTTGAGCACCAAATACCTATAGTGAGGTATGGCCATGAACTTGGTGAGCGCTGGTCGACCAAGGCTAGCATGGTAAGTGCCTTCGAAGTCGGTGACCACAAAGTTGATGTAGTCGGTGCGGAAGTGGTCTAGTGTACCAAATTGCACAGGTAGCATGATCTGCCCGAGAGGCGTGGAGCTCTGTCTGGGGAGAACACCCTAGAATTGTGCCTCGTATGGCTTGAGATTAGCCTGGGTTATCTTTAGGGCTAGCAAACTGTTCTTGAATAGTATATCGATGGAACTGCCGCCGTCAATCAGCACTCTATCGAACTGAACCTTGTTGATACAAGGATTGAGAACTAGAGGAAAATGCCCTAGCTCAGGTATTGTAGCCCATTGGTCATTTCTGCTAAAGGAGATCTCGCGGTGAGACCAAGGAGGGAGCCATAGATCGGCGATGAGGTTGTCAGCATTGGCCACGTTCAAGCAAGCACGGGCGAGCAGCTTGCATTCTCGTTTGGTCTCGATGGACACTCTGCCCCCAATGAGGGTGTGGATGCGGTTGGTTGGCTTGATGTACTTGTGACGGGGATCTACATCTTCATCATCGTTGTCCTCGTTATGCTGCTCCCCTACATCGTTAGGCTTGTCGGATGTATCCGGAGCCTGTTGGCGCATGTAGATAGATTTGAGAACGCGGCAATTCTCCATGGTATGGTTTGACTTGGGATAGAGCTGGCAGGGTCCTTTCAATGCTTTGGCATAGTCTTCTTCGTAGTTGTGACATCCGCCACCTTTTTTAACGATGTTGACTTCGCCATCATCTTCCCGGGCACGCTTGCCCCTGTAATCGTCACAGCGATTATACCGCTAAATACGCTAGTCGTGGTGGTCGAGGGAATCATTGCACTGGTTGTGGCGATCAAAATTGTCGTTTCGACCACGGTTGCCATGGTAGTCGTCGCGGTGTGGGGGTGGTCGGAGCGTGAAACCCTTGCTACTTCTTTGATGATTATCTTTTTAGCATCATCGGCATCCGCATATTTTTTAGCAGTGGCTAGGAGCGCTGTGACCGATTCATGTCTTTTGCGGAGGAGCTTGTCCCTTAGGGCATCATGGAAGCGGAGACCAGTGATGAAAGCTTCGATTGCCTTATTGTCGGAGATTGACGGGACCTTGATGCGCATCTCCGAGAAGTGTCGGACGTACTCGTGCAGTGGCTCATCTTTGCAATCTCGAATCCGCTGCAGATCATATTTGTTGCCGGGTTGTTCGCAAGTAGCAATGAAGTTGTCAATGAATGCTTGCTTGAGCTCTTGCCAAGAATCAAAGTAGTTCGCCAGCAAGCTAACCAGCCATTGGTGGCCTACGTGGCCAACGGTGACTAGGAAGTAATTAGACATGACGTGTTCATCAGCCATGGCTGATTTGCACGCGGTTTCATAGAGCATGACCCATAACTCGGGGTTCTCCTTGCCATCGTACTTCTAGAGTTTTTTGAGCTTGAAGTTTTTGGGCCATATGACTTGGCGAAGGTGAGGAGTAAACTGCTTCAAACTTGGAGGGCCGTGGGTAGTATCATATTCCATACGGTGATAGCTTTCATGGGATGCATGATTGTTGACTCTTTGGTTAATGCGATCACGCAGATCATGTTCTCTGAGGGAATGGCGGAGTTTGTTATTGCCATCATGGCGATCCCGATTGCCATCCTGGTTGACCCTGCGACCGTGGTTACCATGGTGATTGTTGCAGTTGTCTCATCGATTATCGTCCCGGTTGTTGCGGCGGTTGTCTTCTCGGCCACCATCATGACCACCATTTCCGCCTTGACAGTTGTTTGATGGGTCATTGTTGCGCGAGCCACATTGGTTGGGTGACTGTGGGCGACTTGAGTACTGACGACTACGGCTTGATTCAACTAAGACGGACGGAGCCCGGGCTTGGTTTGCAATCTCTGCGGTCTGGGCTATAGCAGCCGTCAGGTAGGCTTGTACATCATCACGAATTGCCTGGATTTCCGGGGTATTGGGTAGTCGTTGCATTGTCGCCATAGCAACAGCTATGTTGGCACTTGGAGTCCTGAAGACCTACTTTTCCCCTACCCTATCAAAGGCATTGTTGAGATCGCATGGCTAGAACCTTATGCGTCATGCCTCCTCTTCTGCCTCGGCTTCGGCTTGTCTGTGATTAAACCGGTCAATATTGTGTACTTCGCATGCTAGCCTTTCTTGTTCTGTTTCGCCAACTGCCGGTGGTTCGTCATTACTGATGACATTGATCAAGTCTCCTCGCCTTGGTGAGAAAGATGGGAATCGTGGGAAACCTGGGGAGTGGTCTAGGATATCTAGATCGTATTCAACTTCTTCATTGTCACAATGCTGGAGCTCAGTGTGGACGGAGCCAATAGATGCAATGCTGGATGGGGAGCTTGAACCGCCCTCTTGAACTGAGTGGACCGACCCTTCTTGATACTCCTCGATCCAAACCATGTTGACAAAGTTGTGTGGCTTTGGCCGAGGTCGATGTATAGAACATAGATCCGAGCAACGTTGTATATTGTGCGTGTAGTTGGAAGCAGTGTTTCGTAGGCCATAGGACTGAGCCTAGTAGTTCTCCATCGAGGCTTCGCACTCGGAGAGCTAGAGACCCGTCGTGGGGGCTGGTCGGCAATGAACAGAGCGCCCTTCAGGAGTAGACATGACCACGAGATCTGTACCGAGTCGTGCAGGATGACTGGCTCGAGCTGGTCAGGTAGATCTATTGTGGGTAGTAGTTAGCTGCTCGGTAGGTTGATTTTGAATCAAATCTACTAGAGCTAGGGTTTCAGCATGCTTGGTGTCGACCCAATTGATGGAGTCGAGCTAGTCGGTGTTGTCGATCTGCCTCCCTTTATAGCGAGGAAGCGGACGACGGGTTGTCGGTGTGGCTGAAGACGATGCTGGTGTGGCCAGAGCCAGATCCAACATGGTTGGAGCCATAGCTAATGCTGGTGAAGCAGTGGTCGATGCAGATTGGATCCGTGCCTCCACCATGGTCATGGCGATGAAGTTGTCAGAGCCAGTGGTCTAGGTGATCTAGACGATGGTGAACGTGAGGCCGTTCGGCCTAGCCATGGAACCAGGGATGATGACCATCTTGTTCGTCTAGAGAGCAGTACACACACCCCCTACCTGGCACACCATTGTCGACGAAATATGGTCGGCAGTCGACCTAGGGGTATGCCCAAGGTAGTAGATTATCGGCAGACAGATGCGCAAGCTACAAACAAGATGGTGACGCAAGATAGACACGGGGTTTTATCCAGGTTCAGCCACCGTGAAGGCGTAATACCTACATCCTACGTCTGATTGTATTGCTATATGTCAATGAGAGATGTTTTTTGAGAGGGGTCCCCTGCCCGCCTTATATAGTCTGGGGGCTAGGGTTATAGATTTAGAAACTAATCCTAACCAGTTACAATTGCCATAAGTGGCTGGATAAGGATTCCTATTCTAACTGACTAGGATCTTGCTTGATCTCCAAGTCTACCTTGATCCCTTGCGTGGGACTCCAAGCAAATTGGCCAGGCCATGCGTCGTCTTCTAGTGGGCCAGACCCCCTGGTCCGTGCCAGCCCAAGCCTAGCCATAAGGGTATAGGGGTTAATACCCCCACACAACCTGAGGCGGGGAACATGCCGGAGTACTGATTCCATAGCGGCGCCAAGGCCGGTGACATTTGAAGGTCGCTGGTACAGCGTTCTAGAGCACCAAACGATGAATTAGAGGCACAGGAAGGTGGAGAAGCTCACCGCGAGTCTATTGAAGGTGGTCATGGTGTCTAGGACGGGCTCCAAAGGTGGATCGTCGATGGAGGTGGCATCTAGAGAAACGACTACGGCGTGGGTTATGGAAAAATTGAGCAAATCGAGATCAAAATGGCAAATTTGAGTCACCTATGGTAGCGGGAGAACACAGCGGAGCTCGGGGAGTCATCGGCGTCGAGGTTTGAGGCGCCCGAGCAGGAGAATTGTGGCGGTGGCAGGAGCTTGAGTGCAAGTAGAGGAAAGGGAGATGGAGGGCATCGACTCAGAGCTTTATATTTGGGGCGAGGCGCGGTAGAAGGAAGGGGAGTGGTGTGCTCAGGCAGGATTGGCCGCCTGCCTTGCATGCGGGACGGTGGCGACCTGCCAAGCCTAGTAGCACCATCGATGGGCGGTGAAGGAAGGAAAGAGTGCTGGGGAAGAAAGGAAAGGGGAGGGCACTGACATGCGGGGCCAGCGGCGTAGGGAGGGAAGGGAGAAAGGGCGAGCAGGTGCATGCGAAGGCCGAAATAGAGCAGGCCAAGCAGAGCGGGCCTCCTAGCGAGGCCGCGGGTGCATGCGGTGCAGTGCAGTGCAGAGAAAGGTGCGGAGCGGGCCAGCATAGAACGGGCCAGTGCGAGAATAAGGAAGGAAGCAGGAGGCACGAAGGGGAAAGGGTTGCGCGGAGCGGGCCACCGAGTGGGCCGGGCAGAGCAGCCCCTTGTGTGGGAAAATGGTAGAAGCAGGAGGGGGAGAAGGAAGAAAGGGAGGCTACTGGGCCGCTAGCAGGCCAAATCTAGGAAGGGGGACGAAGTGAAGGGTCGAGCTAGTTCCTGGGCTGGGCTGAAAAGGAAGAAAGGTAATTTTTTTCCAAATCAAAGCCAAATTCAAATGGAATTTTGAATTCAACTTCAACCATTCTAGCCCTACACTCAACCAAAAATAATATGCTTCGGTATAAATGCAACGAACATGTTTCTAAAGCTTATAGTTTATTTTATTTAACCAAAATTTATTATTTGGCCTAAGTTAAAAATACATAGAAAATTAAATAAATGCTCAAAATTAATTGGTAATTTGTAGTTGAAATTTTTGGGTGTCACACAGGCATGCTAAGCACAGGAGACCGCAGCTGCACTTGCATAGGTTCAGGCTCGACAGGACGAGTTCCAGAGGCAGCAGCTGGCCATGCAGCAGTAGTAGCTCATGATCTAGCAGTAGTTACTTGGTTTCATGCAGCATGTCTTTACTGCTATCGAGGCGGCTCCTCCACAATCTACACCTCAGATCGGCCAACCTGCCACCACTTCAGTGACTTCAGTTTATAGCCTAGTGGGCTTTAGAGTTAGGGACAACTAGCTACTCAGTTTGCTTCACCTACAGAGCAGGTGTCCTAGTGGTTTGCTTCGCTAGTGATAGCCTAGGGTCCTCACTTCACTCCCATTGTTATAGGTTTCACTCTACCTTAGAGTTCCTCAATGCTAGTGACTAACACCCCAGTCTCCAAGAGCCTCGATGCTACTTTCAGTGAGCTTACAAGGTAGCCTACACCGCTAGAGTTACGAGTCCTTGTCCCTACCATAGTTGCTCAAATTACCGGGACTACTAAGATGCTCCCGTCATTTGTTGCATCATCCGAGCCACCTCCTATGGTGATACTTCTAGAGTCACAGGCCACGCCAGTTCCTGAGTAGACCCAGACCACTTTACCTTTACTTCCAGTGACATAGGGTCAGACCACTCAGAGTTTAGGGTCTGAGGATGATGCTGCTCAGTTCTAGATTTCTCAGCACACCTCAGTGCCCGACTCGACTGCTATAGTCCCACCGTTCGACCCTTAAGTTTTGGTGCTTGATGCCAAAGGGGGAGAGGGATCGAGTATGTTAGATCTAGGGGGAGTGGTACATCTAGAGGGAGCATATGATTCATTTCTTTTGGCTCTTTATGTGTTTATGTGTGATACATTATGCATTCATGTTTACCTTCATGCATTGCATTGCATTACATACTTGTGATTGTGATACTTATGTGACATGTGTGCTCTCTACTTTGATTTATATACTAGGTAGCGTGCCTGTGCGTTGCTACAGGATAACTAACAATTTATACTAAAAACACACGGATCGCACGATAAGATATCAATATTGTAAAAATTAAATACCAATGTTAAAGTGACATTTAATCCAAAAAGCAAAGTTTATGAATTTAACATAGTCATAGAGTGCGTGGCGTCGCAAGCTCACAAACTCTACTTTATAGACCTTTCCATGATGTGGCTAAGATAATGTTTTATATTGGCAGGAAGAAATCTCCGATATCCATTTCTTTCATTGTAATCCATTTATCTAGACAATGTTTGAGGTGAGGGCACAATTACAATTTTTAGTAGCTTTGCGATATTGTCCGAAGCTATGAGATTATTGATGTCTTGTAATGATCATTCCAGAGATTGGGTCGAATCCAACCTAGAGCCTCAGAACCCTGCATCTTTTCTTGGACGGGCTTCACTTCGGATGCGCCGGTAGCAATATCAACGATCTCCAATCAACGGACCAAGTCATATGGATCCCCATACAATGGAATAGACATGTAGATTTTGTTCTCCTTGTACTTGGATACACTTGTTCCACTGAAGCTTTCATTGAAATGTTTAGACATGAACAATGTCTAATCACCGATGTCCCTCACCCTAGACCACTCCAACGTACGGTCTTGGAGGTTGCACTTGTAGATCGCGCTGCTGTAGGTGAAGCTCTGTGTCTCATGGAACATGCTCACCATGGCACCCACAATGTCTAGCTCACCGTTTGATTCTAGGTAGTTGCGGTGGTAGAGCCCCGTAGGTGGCGACAGCGATGGCAACAGCGTCGCAGTTGGAGTAGCGCTGGCAGCATTGCTGTTGCAGATGGAGATTTCTCTAGTGTAGTCGATCGCCAAGAACTTGTCTTCACAGTGGATGATGGACCCCATGGAGAACTCCAGTTTGGTGTCGAGCAGCGTCCATGCGCTGTCGACTCCAACCCGGCAGAACGCGACCTCCGTGGAGCACCCAAGCATGGCCATGGCCACGCACTCGCGGCTAGTGGCGTCAGACGGTGCCGAGAGCATGATATCACAAAAGAACACATCCCTCATATCTTCTAGCTTGATGGTTCTGCCTGTGGCATCCGCGTCCCCATAGCCGTTGGTGGGATGGAGGACCCACCGGCCATGGACCCTAGACACGTGTTCCGATGAGGACACCACCACGATGTGTTCGCCTGCTGGTGGGAGCTTAACGCAGGGGGCACGAGCACTGGCGAATGGATTCAGTAGCGTCATGGATGCCGCCTCATCCATGAGCACCAGCCACCCACACGAGGAGCCACACGACACCTTGTTAGGCACGTCGGGCAGCATCTTGGACAAAACCTTCTTCTCTGGGACACAGTAGAAGCCGACGCAGTCCAAGTTGAGGTCAAACGGGAGCAGCAGGAGTGGCCCGAAAGTCGCGAATAGGACGGTGGCACGCCATGGGGAGCAAGCGGATCAGAAGGACGACGCGTCATGGCCTAATGTGAGATGCTGCCCGATGGACTCAAGGAGATCCTCTGGCCGGCCGGATCTCCAGTCAGGAAGAGGTAGGAACCTTCTCTTGGGATTGGGAGGCTGAGCCATGGAAGACAAATGATATCAACTTTGGTTCATGCAAGAAATGGTGTCTGGTGTCTACTGTCGCGATGGACCATGGATTGAGGAATGGGGATATGGGGAAAGGATTCAAAATGAACAGACCCAAGGGCAATTTCAGCAAGAAACAACAAGCGAGGGCGATGGAACACGTGAGTGTGAAACCAAATGAAAGGAGAAAAAAACTATCCCTTTTGCAAATGCAAAGAGGGGAAGTAATTAAATGTAGGCAGATTTGACAAGGTTCTCAGAAATGCAAAGAGGTTCCTTTTGTCTTAATTCTCTTTCCTTCTATGTTAATTCTCTTTCCTTTTGCTCATTGTCATGTATGCTGGTGCATGCAAACATGCAATGTGTATATGGATAGCACAATAATTTTCTACTTCCTATTTTGCCGTGATTCCTCTATCACATGGTAGGCAATATTCAATCAAGGAGACATAGCATGCGGGAGATGTCGTGGGATCGCAGGCTTGGGCCGACGGACTAACCAAAACAAATGTTGCACCAAAAAATCTCCACACTTTGTTCTTTTTAGTTGTAGGAGATAGGAGATATGTCATGTCACTTGGTTATGCTCATTTGCTTTGCTTTCGTGTTTTACTCTGATTCAAATGAGCTTTACTTCATGTACTCTTGCTTAATTCATATCTATTGAGTACACCATGTTGGCTTGGGTCATATAAGCATGTCTAACCCTTTTTGTTCTTATTGTCAAAAGCTTATATGAACCAAGCATGTTGAAAACCTCACTTATCTCTTTTACATACTCGAGGTTGTGTTGTCATCAATCACTAAAAAGGGGGAGATTGAAAGCATCTAGGCCCCTAGTTGGGTTTCGGTGATTAATGACAACGCGAGGTTACTATGACTAACGTGTGTTTTGCAGAGGCAATTTAAGTTAGGTCATGGTAATGTCAATTGATTGGGCAATCATGGTAGTCATGCCCCTGATGATGGAAATCATTTCGGTTTTCAAAGGATGAGCGACAAGGTTAAGGATGGACTAGTTCTAAGTGTCATTTGTTATTGAAGAGACACTTAGAGTAGTTTAGGACTTTGTTTTTCCTTTGGCCATACTATTAAGGGGGTATGGACTAGTAGCTTGACCTAGATGAGTCTAGTGGGTTAGGTGTAGTGCACACTTGTCAAATCTAGCACTAGATAGCTCAGGAGTAGTCCTAAGATCAATTGGAGCAAAGTTCATTCACAAAAGATTTCGAGTTGGAAGTGAATGGAGGGTCAAATGACTAATCGGATGCTGGTCTGGTTGTGACGGACGCTAAAGGGTGAGTTTAGTCAGTTCATTTGATCAACTGGAGTTATCTAGTTGTGACCGGACGCTGTGTGAAAAGTGACCGGACGCTAGGTGCCTGCGTCCGATCAACTCCAGAGAGGTTCCAGAGAGGGAGTTTCCTGATCGAACGTGTCCGGTCAGTGTTGACCGAACGCTGACCGGAGCATTCGGTCACCCCATAGAGTGATGACTCAGCCTCCAAACATTATGTTTTGAATGAGGGGGCATAAATACTTACTCCACTCATCCAACGGAGGTCTCTTGCCTATTTATTCAGCTGAGAAACACCCTTGAGAGTGTAAAGGAGAGCAAGAGCCTAGTGGGGTGATTGAGATTTGAGAATCCAAGATTAAAGCCTTATTAGTGCAAGGAGAGTAGCAAGTGTGCATCCACCCCTTCTCATTAGGCTTGTCGTTGTCAAGTGAGAGTTTGTGCTTGTTAGTCTTGGTGATCACCATCACCTAGACAAAACATCGCCGCATTCCTCTCCCTCTCTTTATTTTAAGCATTTATATTTGAACAATTCATTTCATGTCTTTACATTCCTAGAATTGACATGCTAGAGTAGAATTAGAACTTAGTGTCCAAATTTTTTATTTTTAGCCTTTTTTTGAATTTTTTTTCATAAATATGCCTCTAGAGATAAGATTTCAAAATCTGGACCCTTAGCTCGGCACCATCATTGCTGGCGCTAAGCTTACACTGTTTGGTGCCATCGTTGCTGGCGCCGAGGGCTCGACGTTGATGTGGCACTAATTTGGTAGACAACTCGACGCCGTAGATCTTGCCACAGAGCTCGACGCCGTGGTTAGTGCGTTGCATGGCCGGGCCGGAGAAATCCATGCAAAAGCTGCCGGCGCTGTGCTTCCTGCATTGCTTTTGCAGGTCTGCATGCATGTTGCATCAACTTTGTGTCGTCATTTGCTTGGTCGCTCTTTCTGAGACCGAAGCGCAGCTCAAAAGCAAAAGCTTGGCATTTTATTGCTGCAACGTGCCAGTGCCGGTGTCAGCAGGCCACGTCGCAAGCTGTGCACGTAGCTCCATCGTCCAGGTCTAGGCCTTGCTTGCTTGTCCATACCCGCTTGGCTCCACTCTCTTGCAAGTATATGTCCACTCGATATCAATGATTCTAGCTAGCTAGTCATAATATGTGTAGTTAAGTACTTAAGTGTAATCTATACTATAATACCCATCTGCCTAACCAAATGGAACATGTAGTACACACTTGTGCAGATAGATACCAACTATGCACACGTGTACTGAAGCACTAGCTTCATGCACAGAGATGCTCTTGATTTGGGCATGAAGTTCTATATATGATGTATCATGAGTTGAAGCCATCGTCTAAAAAAAGTGTTGAAGCCATCGTGTGCATGGAGGGGAATATACAAACTTTTTTCTTGCAAACTCAATTTTGACTTTGATTGTTTTGTAATGAATTTGAGGATACGCGAAACCAATTGATTCAATTTGGTTCATTTTTCTTATTGATCTATTGAATTCTTATTGGTTTTGATTAATTTTTTTGTAACCCCTCATCGCCAAATTCAAGTTGAGGGGCATGATTTGCCTAGAGAGTCGAAGCCTATGTGGAATCTTGGTTGACTTGGCATGCCTACCTGGAAACCATTAAGGATTAGGGATTCTATCGGCCCATTAAGGCCCCCTTTTGGAACATAGTTTTTTTTATTTCCTGCATTTTTCCTACGAAAATGAGAAGATTCCTGTGAAATTCCTGCTTTCTAAAGGAGCCCTAAGCGAAAGTTGAAGTATTGAATTACATTTTAAAAGATGGAGGTCAAAACAAAGTTTGTGAAGACCAATTTGGCTATTCCACCATGACAGTTCATGTACTCCTTTAACATTGATGTGGATTTGGGAAGCACAAATTTAAATTCACTTATATGCATGTAAAACCTAGAAATATACTATTATTGAACCTTTTGCCTTAAAAAAGAAATACCAATATCTTTCTGGTTGATATGAGCTGAATGGTGAAATTTTAAATGATTGAATAGTTTAATAATTTTATATGAAGTGCATATGATCATTCTGTAATGTATATAGCAGATCAAGTTGCATGCATACATAGATCACACAAGGGCAAGAATTTCAAATGTAGTATCCGCCATATTCGTATCCATCCTTGTTGCTTTGTAGATCCTTTTTGTACTATATGAGTTTTTTTTTCCAGCGGGTATTGCACACGATGGCTTCAACACTTTTTTTTGAGACGATGGCTTCAACTCATGATACATCATATATAGTACTTCACGCCCAAATCAAAAGAGCATCTCTGTGCATAAAGCTAGTGCTTTAGTATGCGTGCACATAGAGGTATCTATCTGGACAAGCGTGTACTACGTGTCCCATTTGGTTACGCAGATGGGTATTATAGTATAGATTACACTTAAGTACTTAACTACACATCTTATGACTAGCTAGCTAGACTCATTGATATCGAGTGGACATATACTTGCAAGATAGTGGAGCCAAGCGGGTATGGACAAGCAAGCAAGACCTGGACCTAGACGACGGAGCTGCGTGCATAGCTTGCGGCGTGGCCTGCTGGCACCGGCACCGACGCACGGCAGCAATAAAACGCCAGGCTTATGCTTTTGACTGTGCTTTGGTCTCGGAATGAGCGCCCAAGCAAATGACGACACAAAGCCGGTGCAACATGCTTGCAGACCTGCAAAAGCAATGCAGGAAGCAGAGCGCCGGCAGCTTTTGCATGGATTTCTCTGGCCTGGCCATGCAACCCAGTAACCATAGCGCCAAGCTCGGTGCCAAGATCTACAGCGTCGAGCTCGGCGTCAAGATCTATAGCGTCGAGCTGCCTGCCAAATCAGCGCCATGTCAGCGTCGAGCCTAAGAGCTCGGCGCCAGCAACGATGGCGCCGAGCTAAGGGTCCAGATTTTGAAATCTTACCTTCAGGGGTATATTTGTGAATTTTTTTTTCAAAAAAGGGCTAAAAATAAAAAATTTGGACTTAGGGTGCAAAACTTTTGTGCGGTATATCAATAGAATAACATTATAGGCACAAGGGGTGAAGTGGGCTAAGTGTAGGACTTAATTATTGTAAAGAATTTAGAATTAGCCCAATTCACCCTCCTCTTGGGCATCTTGATCCTTTCACACGTGTCGTCTTACCGTTGGATCACGTGTCACTTCTTCATTGGACCACGTGTCATATTTTTATTGGTCCACGTGTCCGTTTCTTATTTGACCATATATTGCTATGCTGTCTGTCCACGTGTCATATTTTTATACGTCCATGTGGCTTGACGATTTCCTTCCACGTGTTGGATTTTTAATAGCCCACATGTCGTGCCCTGGTCAATTCACGTGTCATGCACTGGTTCATCCACGTGTCACATTTTTATTGGATCACATGGCCTGTACTAGTTCTACCACGTGGAGTACAATTAATTCGTCATAGAAGTAATTCGAGATCGTCACTACTGCACAGACTAACTACATAACTATTTAGCTTGGCAATCAAATAACAACAATTTATATTTCACATGTCAGCAGCGAACCACTGATAGAGTATCACCACATTAAACCAACATACGAGTCCACACATCAAACTGGTATATGAGTCCACACATCAAACCACAAATGTTCACTGCGTCAAGCTATAGGAGTTGAATACTGAGAGTTACCAGAAGAGCTGAAGCGTGTGCATAGCTCACGGAGATTGTTGTACTTCTCATGTTGCCATTTCTTGTATTCCTCAATCTCCCTTTTAGTCTTTTATGTCTTCCTCTTTAGTTCATCCACTTGATCGACGAGGGCAGCGGAACTTTCCTGTTCAGCAGCAAGTTGTTCTCGAAGCATTCTCTCCGCCGATGTCTCTATTCTGGTGGAGCTTGTCTGAATACCAACATTCTTCAAAAAAAGGTTGTTGCCGCTTCCCTGGGAGGGGGCCTTGCCCTGGTGGACACAGAGGACCTTGCAAACAACATCAGCACTAGTAATTGGTTGCTGCCGATCAGCAACAGGTTCTGCTTGCATAGTTTTTATAGCTTTCTACGAAATTCAATCAGTAAAACATTAGGTTACAGATAGTATAAGGGGAGTTCAATTGAAAACCCAAGAGGTTGATTTATAACAAGTAATGCATAGGTCTTCCTCTGCCTACTGCTGATAGAGATTACATAAGCCTCAGTAGATTTTAATAGATTTTCATAACATTAGGCTACTGCTACATTTTCTTCTTTTATGGCAATGGCTTCAGTAGATTTCAAGGGAAGCAAAAGAAGGTACTTACAACTATTGCTCTTGCAGCATTGCTCAAGCCATTTTTCCTATTGGTATGGAAGTCCTTGAAGACTTCCACAACATTAACATCTTCATCAGGTGGACCATTTTCTTCTTCAAGTCCTTGATATTGTTCTGCTGCATTTCTCTTGTTCTCCTTCTGTTCACATTGCACATGAGTTTCAGTTTATATTTATATAAAGGAAAGAGTAACAATAAAACACAACCATCACTTACAAATTTTTGCATCTGGACAACATAGGAGCGAGATCCTATAGTCTAGTGGTACTTTACTTTTGCACGGTTTTGCTTGTTCTTCTTAGATGTTTCCTATAGCTTCATTTGTGTTAGACTCTAGCACAAGTAGACCATAGCAAGACTAGATAGGAAATCGATGGGTTCACACACCTTGTTCTTAGCACTAGACCAAATCTTGAGAAGTTCACACTACTGTGCATCGTTCATGGATGAGACAGGAGAGGTCATACAGATCTGATTAATAGGGACACCATTGAAGTATGTTCTCTTCAACCTATAGCATTCCTGCCGTACCACAGACTGCATTACATTATGACAAGCTTTTTTTTGTTGGTGAGTGAGCACCGTTAACACGCAGCCTTCCCAGTGTCGGGCTTCTGCCCCTTGTATTTTTTCCAATGCGTCAAAATTGGTAGTTCCTTCCTAACTACTACACCTACCTTTGAGGCAAACTTGGTAGCTTGCACTGGATCATGTGGCCTTTTGTTCCCCTCGGCAACAGAGATGCGCATCCTCGTTGCTCCTAGTGATTTGCTCATTTTGTCAAGCATAATTCCATGAGTTCGAGGCCTCGGCTTCCTCGCTCTTCCTTGCAATGGTACTATACAATTTTCATACATTTAGATTGTTAGAAAAGGTACATGGATATCAAATAGCTAGTGCAAATTAATTGATAGACATCTGTAAGTTAATACCAACCTAGGCAACTTTCATCGTTCTGCGGGTGGGGGAGATGGGAGTTTGTTGAGAGGGATTCTCATCAGTAGGGCTATCATCATCTGGCCATGAGGAGTCTTTCTTAGGGCTAGGTAGGGTGCCATCCCAACCAATGTCTCCAGTCAATTAATGAACTTGGAATTGATCCCTAGGTCTGGGTGTCGGTCGTGATGGAGAATTATCTTCAGCTACTGCTGCTACCTCCACTCTTTTGCCAGCGGAAGACCTCCGAGTACAAAATCCATGAGCAGCCACTTCTGGTGGTGTTAACCTCACTCGCTTGGAGAGCCTTTGCCTAGGGCTCATGACAGCGCTGCCTTTTGTCCTGCTGGCAGAGCCTCCTCTATGGCTTCTTCGACCCAGACACTAAAATTGGAGATACAAACTTAAACAACAAGCATGTACAAATTCCATTGATATCCAAATAGTAAAGCATTGCATGGCTACCTACCCCCTACCCCCTCCCTCTCTGAACTAAATACAAGATAGAACAAGCACCTCATCAATTTATAGGGGCATTAGCACATCTTCTAAATCTGAATCTATTTCATCTGTATCATCAATTCCCTCAACTACCTCCCTTGGTTCAAGGATATATTCCAAATCTTCACCGTGTCTACCCTTTGTGCTTCACTTTTTTGCCATTGGAGACAGGTTTTGGGCCCACACATCGTATTCCAAATTCTTCCATCTTTCTATGATTCCTTGCGATTTGTGCATCCCGTGCTCGTTCATAAGAAATTAGTGGCTGTTCATCTAGATTACAAAGACATTTATTAACTAAAGCTTCTATGGAATGTCAACACAACAGAGCAAGAGTATGCAAATGAGCACCTAACTAGTAACTACAGCTGATATGGAAGTCATTAATCCAATAAAGCACATGTCAGCTATAGGAAATATGTAATCTCATCGCTATCTACATATCCTTGGTTTAGCCACTACAGTAGAGCACACATCATAAAAGGAATTTGGGTACCTCTTCCTCCGTGTTCCCTAGATTTGCTTTGTCATTGGCACCGCCGTCCTGTCATCGCGGTCGTGGAGCTGGTGCGGTCGATGTTGACGAAGAGGTACCAGATCTAGCTCTGGCTAGGGATCAGATCTGGTCGGTCATGATAGGTGCCAAGCTAGGTAGGGAATCTAGATCTAGCTTGTACCATCATCGAGGCGGTTCTGGCTCTGGCTGGGTTTCGGAAATGTATGAGAGAGGGTGCGGCTGGAGAATGGAGAGGGAGTCAAGCTGCTATTCTGATGGCGCATAGGGTTCGGAGTGGGGTGGCAGAGGGGGCGGCTGAAGAGTGCAAAGGGAGGCCATAGGACTAGGATTTGGAGCTGGAGGAGAGACGATGCGGCTAAAGAATGGAGATGAGGCGGAGACGATGACTCTTTGCGCTTTTATGTGGCCATCACATTACCACAAATGCCCTTGTCCAAAATTGATGGCGTGGTAAACCTATTTTCCGCGCATAGGGCAAAAGAGAGACATCTAATTTTTGGTGCGTGTTGACGAAACTGCTCGGCGTGGTGCGAAATCAAATTTTTGGGCGGGCACACCACCCCGTCTGCTCAGGAGAGACCAGAATTTTGGGCGGCCTTAGTTGTTGCCTTTTTGGTTTTTCATAATATAAATAAACATAAAACTAAAAGAGGATGATAATAAACAATTAAAAGATACATGAATTTGACACCTAAAGATTACCAAAAAAAGAAAAAATAAACCTGCTTGCTGCAGCTTACTGCGCTGCAACTACCGATTTTTTTGTGACTGCATCTGTGGCTGTTTGAACTAAGGCCTATAATTAGGAAGCATGGGGAAGGCACGCCCAGGGATGGAAAACCCTCTAAAAAACTAAATGGGTTATTCAAATGATATCCCCATGGATTTCCCACCCTGGAAAAAGTAGTCATGGATTCTAAGGTGCTTTGAGTTTCTAGAGAAGAGAAAAAAAATTAAAGAATCCTCCTATTGGCTAGCGCTCTTGCGATTCACCGACTCACCAGTACTATGGATCATCCTCCTCCTAGCTAGAGTCACAATCGATGCTGTACTTTCCATCGCTCGAGTATGTCCCCATTGTTCATGAGCCTCGAGCTAGTCGCCAATGTCGTCTTAGCGAAGGTGAACATGGACGACAACATCCTGCATGCCCACCTCGACCCTTGATCTATGGGACATATCAGTAGTACAAGTTATGACTAGGCTTGGTCTGTGGGACGACCGTATGTGAAGTCTTATTTGCATGCATGTCTGTGTTAACTTTTGTTGAACTTTGTATTAGGTCGGTTAAACTTTGTTGAGCGTTGTGTAGCTCAGGTCCTTTGGTCATTTGGTAACTGGTTATACTAACGGTGTTTGCCCTTTCTGATCAGAGGATGTGGGTGTATAGATGTTGAAATTTTTTGGACCCTAAGACAGTCCTACCCTACAAAATATAGACAATCCGGATCACTATGAAATATAGGGGCCATCCAAGTAGTCTATAGAACCCGACTACCAGAGGCTAATATTCTAATCTATATAACCCAATAATTAGTTGATGATGCAAATAGGTATGTACTAATAACACAACTAATTGGCTGATTCTTAGTTGGCTATTTCTTAGCCATGGCTAACTAGTCGTTGTCCATCCAAATAGGGCCTAAGATAGTCCGATACTAAAAAAATCTTGACAGGCCAGATCATTGTTTTGATGAAACAACAAAATACAGATCGTGTCAACTCTTACGCCGTATATGTGGGGTCGTGGGCACACAGCCGCATGCACGTGGGTCATGGGGTGGTCCACGACCCATGAACTATATAACAGTAGAGACATGGGGTGAGAGGAAGGCTCTCTAGAGCTCCTGCTTTAGTTCCATCTCAAAGCTTTTGCCCTCCTCCCTACTACTAGGCATCTTTGTTCTTCATTTTTTTCCTGCATATTGTTTTCTTTTTTACATAGATCATGGATAACTATGATCATTCTTGGGACATGTCTGGGTATCACTATGTCTTCCACGAGCTTCGTGTTCACCATGGCCTACAAATAAGAGTTGTTGTGCTTGCAGTGCATTCTAACTTTTATAGTAGGTGGTACATTGCTTCTGTAGTTGTTCATCAAGTTCTTGGCCATTGAAACTACCATCTTGCTAAGGATCATCTAGGAACCTATGTGTTTGCTGTGGTTCATTCAAATGCAGATCTCCAGACTTTGCTTTCATACCGCTATGAGTTCTATGGTGTAGAAGTATTTCCTCATCGTATCTGTTATCTTACAATCCATCCGAATGATCTAGAGATTGGTGGAGTTCGTGCAGTTCCTCTCAACTGAGTAGTAGCAACATGGTTAGATGATGTTAACATTTAGTATCGCATAACACTGATGTTCTAATTTGTGTTTTCAATGTTCACTGGAGACAATTGTGATGTTCTTTAGATTATCTTGTTGTAATAATATCCATGTAAATGGACTTTTGTTAAACATTGTATTAGGTGGGTTAAACTATGTTGACCAAATATATATAGACAAGTACATTATTGATGAAATGACATTTACCTATTTCTTGTAAATCGTATGCACGCCTCATAATCCGAGTCGTATAAATTTGACCAGCCCAGACATTTTACTCTACTACTGAGCTACGACTAGAACTTTTGCCAGATCGGTTGTGCTACAAAGAACAACTGTACCGGCTATGGCTGCATGCATGAAGTACTAGTAAGGTAGTTGGATTTGAAGTAGCATCTTCAGCCATAGCCGAGCGAGTGCAAACGATTAGGACCTATGAAACCATGTAGCCATCTCTAGCTAGCTGCTGCTCTACAAAACCAAGCAAGAGAAATTACTTATGGAAGCAAGAGCAACTCGTCTTCACTCTTCAGTCTACCCCTCAACTGCTGTGAATGCTTGGAGTGAAATAACCATAGAGGCTTTCCTCATGCATTCAATTCAATCATCGCAACTACGTAAGGGTTGCTTTGTGCCTCGGTTTGTTGAACCAAACACGTATCAGTAGTACTAGTAGTCATGAGTGGCTTTGATCTTGCAAGAACCAAACACGTATCAGTAGTCTTCGATAAAATTTGTTGAACTTACAAGAACCATGCATCGAGGAGTTCATCTCAATAAGTATCGCCTTAGAGCTAATGCATAACAGATGGGGCATAGCTTTTGAATTTTACTACGGATGCAAGAAAGTGCGTCTGCTGTATATTTGATCTCATAGGACACAGTATAAAGGGTCATCAGTTTTGAATGTCATAGCAACCAGTCTGCCCTCCACTATTGTGATTGCTTGGATTGGAGTAAAAAAAGTACAGAAAAAACCTGTCACAACTGCACCAGGCATTCAAGTCTCAAGCGTGTCATAGTGGTCAAAAGCTCCTTTTCTCAATTCCTTCTTGTGTCCAGCTTTCCTACCGCATTCACAGCTAGGTGTGGAGGTAGGAGAATAGAACATGTTGCTTGTGACTTAGGGGCATCGTGTACATGACCGAGCTATGTGATGCCTAATCGTTGAAGCTACTGTTCGTGCGGTTGTTGGGCAACAACACATTACCAGAGTTGTTGAAGACCATGATTCTAGAGAAATCTTTGTGCTTTACAATACTGTTGCGGATGCCTATCAGTTCTCTAACTACAATGTCGATGTCAGTGGAGACTGCGTCATTTTCAAGACGGTTCACCATCTCAACTTGATCGAAAGTCCTTATGACCTCAACTATCTCAACAAGACCAAACCGATTCGACAACATTGAGATTTTGTGTGCTCTGGGTATTGTTCGTTGTCCTATATTAGTAGTACTAGTAGTAGTAGTAGCCATGAATGGCTTTGATATGTGGGATAGCACGAAGTCATGTAGTGTATGTGTTGAGCTCATGTAGTAGGAACCCTTGCTAATATAGTATGTTATGTTATTTGCATGTCTATGTCAAACTTTGTTAAACTTACCAGAACCTTGAATCGAGGAGCAAGTCTGGCCTTAATCTAATGAAGAAAAGAAGAGACATTGGTGTTGAAATGTTACTAAACAAGAAAGAAAGTCCGCCTGCCGTTTTTTGAACACCTCGGACAGTGAAGATGCTGTAGTGGATGAAGTTTCCTTAGTTGGTTTCTGTTTGTTTTTTTGTTTCCTTGGGTGTCTAGCCTGATGGCATGAAGTCATGTATTTTATGTGTTGAGCACATGTAGATGAAGGCAACCGCATGTTCCTCGTGGTTTAGATCTGCAGAGGGAATGGGAGAGCTCTAGGATGGTAGGAAATAAAACAAGTGGAGTTGTGGATGAGATCGTGGTGGTTGGAGCGATGGAGCGGAGAAAGTGATGGAGCAGAGATTTACTCAAAGATTCTGAATTTTGACCAAATATATATAGAGGAGTATGATGCGTAATAAGTATTTTATACAACAAAAAATAATGAGCTTAATCAATAATCCTCTTCGGTGAAGTGCTAGAGGAATCTCTGCACTGCTGGGTCAAGATACATAGACAAATCTAATCGGCACATCAGGTAGGTGGATCTCTGGCCAAACCGCTTGGTGATGTACTTGTGGTGGAATGCATGGCCACAGCGAGGCATGTCCACAGCATGGCCAGCCATAGGATTAGCTATTTAATCCTCTAGGCAGATGTTGTAGTCTTGACACCTTGTTGGCGCCGCCTTCGCCTCTGCCTCCGCGCAGAGCGTCAAGAGTGCCTTGGATGAGGATGAACTTCAACTATTCATCGACCCAAAGCTCAAGCGTGGCGTGGGCGATGTAGCCATCCCAACTGGCCTCGCACGCCAGGGCCGCGAGTTCAGGAACCTTAGGCTTGGGAAGGATGTCCTCCCACTGCTCATCGATGAGATTGAGTTGCTACAGCCACGTGAATGTCCTTATCAATCCATGGAGGACATCATGGACACCTTCCTAGTCGCTAGGGATGCCCACGGCTTGATTCACCTTCAAGATTCTGGTGGCGCTGCCTCCTTCATATAGGAGGTACACCGGCTGCCAGTGACCGTCGGCTTTGAGGGTGTTGGTCACCATGCATTCCAGGGTCACAAAGAACGATGCTTCAACGATGCTCCTGCCAGATGGATCCTTGATGGTGAAGATGTCTTCGACATCGTTCTACACTTGATGCGGTGTTTGAAAGTGGAAAACTGGGCAGTAAGATCTCCGATGGAGCTCACGGTGATGGCTACTCTATGGGTCTAGTGGCTTAGTTTGTAGCTATGACTTGAATTGGTTTGGAGTTAGAGCAAGGACGATTTAAAGGGAACCCAGTGTTAAATAGCTACGGGATGAATGAAGGGACAGTTACGAGATGGAATTTGAAGTGAATCACTTCGAATGTAGAGGACCTTAGACGGCTTCTAGTAAATGCCATCCTAGATTTTAGGGGTTGGTCGAATAGTTTCCAATGCTGGACGTGGTGGGAATATTCTAGTAGAACATGAGATGTGTCCGACCCAGTCAGATTTATAATGCTCGGACTTTCTTACATGTGCTATATAATTTGAATAGCTATGTGTCTCCTCTGTTAGGCATTACATTGACGCGAGACTTGATCGGATGAATTCCGTTATGCATGTTTACCATTCTACAGATCAGAAAGAGAACCGCACCAGGGATTCAAGTCTCAAGCGTGTCATGGTGGTCAAAAGCTCCTTTTCTCAAGTATGAAGTCATGTTAATCATCTATAGTTAGAAATAGTATATATTGGTAGTAGTTGGATGGCATTGAGTAGTGAGATTGCACTGCTCTCCTCATATTTGCATGTATTAGATAAAATTTGTTGAACTTGCAAGAACCATGCAGCGACTTGATCATACAAGCAAGTCTCATTTTTTCTCGTTTTCCTGTGATGCTTATTACTATGTTGTTTACAATTTTAAGTTTGGGTCCTATTTTTAAATCTAGGTCGGTGCGTAGAATTGTCCGACCACTGAGAAACAACACAGGCTGGACTTTAGTGCACCATCCAATGTGACATACATTGAATGGAACTTTGTTTACTCCTCTACTAATTTTCTAAGAACAGGGGAACATGGAGCCCCTAAAGGAGCACCTCACAAACTTGAAGCACCCCCAATCGAGTATGGAGCACCTAAATAGGAGAGAACATGGGAACAAGATTTGCTATGATTCACTTTCCCGAGACACGTCTACACGGACGCCTAGAACTCGAGCGAGGCGCCGTTTGGTTCCTTGAGAAAGAACCATCGCATTGGACGATTCACTTTCCCAAGACATGTTTACACGGTATACGTGATCCTTCAAGAACATGGAGTCTCCGCCTACATAAACCGCTGGCCCTATTTCCCCAGCGCTCTCCACCTCGTTGTAGTTGCACATTCATACTTTGCTCCGATGTCATATTCGTCGTCGTTCGTAGCACGCGCTCTGACTCTGCTTCTTCCTCGGTTACGTCATGATGATTGACTCCTGATTGAGTTGGCCGGAAACATCACTGAAGAATCATATGCCCCCATGGATGACCTTGCCAGCCTGCGGGCAACCTACTCGTTCATGCGCAGGTTGTGCGGCACCGCCAAAGTCGGCTGACACATACCACTACGCTAGGTGCTATAGCATCAAGGTTTCTAGGAGAGCCACTACTACGGCGACGACTATCGCACCCTACTCACCACTAGGCTGGCCAACGTGGCCAACCTAGAGGCCTGCTTCCTCACCAGCTTGCATCCTATTTTCGTGGAAGCCCGCAGGTCATTGACATCATCGAAGGAATGACTTTAGCACTCCACCGAGGTAGGCTATAAACTTGGTATGTATGTCTACGCCCTCGTGCTCTGCAGGTCCAATACCGGTGGCGATAATGACGACATTGCTCAGCGCCTGTTGAGGGAGCTTGGAGGTGCTGACAAAGCGGGGCCGGCTACACTGCCGTGGAAGAACCAGACCTTTCCACAGTTCCACCAAGACATGTACTGGTGGTTGCAAGACATGGTGCCACATGATGTAGTGCCTGGTCTTCGTCCCATTCGTCGTTAGCATGAGCATCATCAGTGCACAGGCGGCAGCTGCGGCGAGCCCATCAAATTTGAAGAATGGAAGTTGTGGTCTAGGTTCTGTAGCTAGGAGTGTAGGATCTCACAGGAGTGCGATAAGTTATTCACATCAATGTGGTAGATTAATTTTTAATTAGTGCATGTTAAGTTATGTTAAACATCTATGCATGTATATCTGTGGTTGGTGACTTTATTTTAATTTAGCAACAACATCAACTATATGTGTATCTCGTTGTTCAAAGTCTGCTAGTGCTGATCATATTTTTTTCATACGAGCATGCACCTCTGCATGCGTAAGAAAGTCAGGCCATAGTACATTTGAACGCGTCAAACAGTATCCTCCGTAGTTTTTCCTCTTTCCTGTGATGCTTATTACTATGTCATTTACAATTTTAAGTTTGACTAACTTTATAGGAAATAGTAACAACATCTATGACATAAAAGATCACACCAATTTGAACATAATCCTATATAATTCGCGCAAATGCAATCACACGAGTACAATCCAAAACATCACAAAAGATCTCGCCGAATCATGCAAATAGAACAATATTTTATACCGAACCTAACAATGAGCTTATTCAAGAATCATGATCCATGAAGTGCCACCCTGTGTATACATAAAGCCTGTATACTTCACAGCATATAGAAGGTCCGCCCTGTGTATACATAAAGCCTAGCCTCACTCCCATTATTTGATTCCACCTTGCATTGTGCAAAAAACCCTCGCCTTGCCTTGCAAAGTCCTGAACTCTGCCTCCCCATCGCTTGCAACTAAGGCCATGCTCATGAAGCGCTACTCGAGGAAGGGTCACCTGGCTTTGGTCCCTGCTTCCTCCAGTGTACTGGCTCTCCCTGCTTTGGAGGAGGCGAGGCCGATGGTGCGCCCTGCTTCAGTGTTGTGGAGGCGGCATCGACATCTAGAAGCAGGAGACCAGTGTTCCCATCGCACTCCCACCCACTGTCTCCTAGACTGCCATTGCTCCCTCTATCACCCTCGATGACGACGCTGGCGCCAACGACACCAGTGGTTCCCTCGCCATCGTCACTCCTAATGCGCTAAACTTCACCATCGTCGTAGGCTGTGTGGACTCCTCTGTTCTTGCTGGCCCACATCGCGAGCAGGTCTCTTGTATCCTCACGCTCTCGCTCGGTGTCCACTAAGGACATGTCTGAGCACTCTCCGTCCTACATTACGACAGACTTAGAGGATGATCATTGGCACTGGTACACAACTCCCATCCCCAAGACCTAGAAGCTGATGATATGCGCTAGCCGCTATGGCTTGCTAGTCTATCCCCTTTGCCTAGAGAGTGCGCCCCATGGTTGGACATAGTCCATCATCAGGGAGCATGTCCTCGCTTGGGCCAACCGCCGCCCACATGGGACGTACGCCATCGATAAGAAGATTGCCCAGCATTGCGCGCTGGCGACAAACCAGGGCTGGTCACCGATGGGGGCAGCGATCGGTGATTCTGTGCCATGTGGCACTGGTTAGATTGGTTAATCGTTTGACTTCTAAATCCGATCGCTCTCCCCTTATCATCTGGGCTTGAACTTGTCTTGCATTCTACTATGATTCCTCCATGGCAACACCGCTCCCCATCATGGGGATTCCCATCGGTGGTGCCAAAGAGTCATCCCATCGCCGTTCGCCACCATCGAGCCCTATCTATCCTCGCACAGCCCTCTGGTTCTAAAGTGGGTGAACCTTCAGGTGACGAAAAATATCGTAAGTTATTAAAGCATTACCATGAGGTCCGAGCAGTGTTGTGTGCGTCTAGGCTGCACGTCGACATGCTGCATGGTGACTTGGTGGCCGCGCACGCCACACCTGTCATGACCATATAGGAAGCCGCCTAGGTGCGAGAAGAGGTTGTGGTGTCCAAAGCCATTTATCAAGCGGCTGCCATGGCACTGGCCGCATCCCAGCTTTAGTTTGGCAAGGCGGTGAACGTCTGGGTGGTGGAGCAGGGTTTTCTACCGGGATCGAACGACAATGAGATCGATGATATCATCGAGAGCCTTTGGCCAGCCGCCAACGGCATCTTAGCAAAGCTGAATGTGGAGCAGCTTCTGCACGCCCGCCTCAATCCTTGATCTGTGGGACATATCAATAGTACTAGTAGTCATGACTAGGTTTGATCTGTGGGATGCCCTTACAAATATGTGAACTCTTATTTGCATGTCTATGTGAACTTTTGCTGCACTTAAGTATTAGGTGGGTTAAACTCTATTGAGCATGGTCTAGCCCCTGTTGGTTGCTTTTTGCTGTAGATTTGTTTCTGCAGAGTTCATAAGAGCAAGTCTCGTTTTTCCTTGTTTTCCTGCGATGCTTGTTACCGTGTCGTTTATAATTTTAAGTTTGGACCCTATTTTTAAATCTAGGTCACGTAGGATTGTCTGGTCACTGAGAAACAACACGGGCCAGACTTTAGTGCACCATGCAACGTGACATACATCAAATGGACTTTGTTTACTCCTCTGCTAATTTTCTAAGAACAAGAGAACATAGGGAAGGTAGTAAGGTCTGCTGATGAACTCTGGCAGGATGCTACGTCTACCATACAAACAAGTATGGACTAATAACACAACAAATTGGCTAATTATTAGAAACTCTTGGAGATTGCCTTCTTTATTGCTTCCAATACTTTATTAGGAATTTTAAAACTTCATATTTTTGGGAAGAAAATGTTGGGTACTCTTGGAGATGCTCTAAGCACCTAATCTTGAAGAACAAGCACCTAGCAAACTTGAAGCAACCCAATCGAGTATGGACCCTAGAATAGGAGAGAACCAGATGATTACAGATCTTCTGTTAACACAAGATCTGCAATCATCAAGGTCAAGCTCCTGTTCAACGGCAACACATCGCAAAGGATGGAGAAGGAGCATCTCACAAAACTTGCACCAGCATCTCAGTGAGGTGCTTTATATTCTATAATCTTGCTACCTCTGAGGGTCGAGGGATGCAGATTTGCATCTCGATGCTCAAATGCAGCAAAATTATGGAATCTAAAGCACCCAATCTTGAAGGCCTTCTCTAAACATTAGCATCCCTGTGAGGTGCTTTATCTCCATCTTGAACCTCTCATGGGCTCCAGGCCATGAGAGGTGCACGGAGGAAGACAAAGCACCTCTACGCGATGAAGAAAGATGATTGCCTCACGAGTGTGTGGATTCAAGAGTGTGTGGATTGAGCCTAATAGGTGCATTCAGACCCAGGTTAAATAGGCCAGCCGAAGATGGAGAAGTGTAAGTAATGGTGATGCAAGTAGTTGGGAATTAACTCACGGTGACTTTCCAACAGATAGACCAGATCTGATCGAGCCGACAGACCAAATCTGACTGAGCCGGACACATCTCACTCTTCACTCTTTAGTCTGCCCTGAGACTGCTGTGACTGCTTGGACTAGAATCAAATAAGTATAGAAAAGACCTATCACAACTACACCAAGCATTCAAGTCTCAAGCGTGTCAGAAGCTCTTTTTCTCAATTCACTTATTATGTCCTGCTTTCCTGCCGCATTTGCTTCACTTTAATATCTTACTGTGCTCGTAAGAAAGTCCGATGCGGCACATTTTATCTTGTTGGACACAATAAACTGTAGATCTGTGAGTAAAACTATTGCCTACGAAGTGCACTCGGTCAATTTGTATCAGTTGTAGTAGTAGTCATGAGTGGCTTTGATCTGTGTTGAACCCAACTTTATCTTAATTTTGTGTATTTGATAAGATTTGTTGAACTTGCAAGAACCATGCATCAAAGACGATTTTTATTCAGAATTTTTATACTTCATAGGATCGCACAAGGTCTGGCCGTCTAAAATCTTGACTACCCAGATGACGTGCTCCTGCATTCCCGCATAGGCGTACGCGCGTGGGTGGCGTTAGTAGCCTGTTACAGCAAGGGATGTCGCTTTCAGCCTATCGCATTGACATGACCGGCCGAAGCCCCATCGCCCACTCACGCAAACGTCTTGGGCTTGGGGTGGTCGACAACCCCCAAACTATAGTAGCAGAGACAAGGGGCGAGAGGAAAGGTTATACACCTATTGCCTTCTCTCTCTCTCTAGAGCTCCTAATTCCATCCCAAAGCTTTTGCCATCCACCCTACTGCGCCGCCAATGCCTCTAGCTAGGACCATGGCAGAGCTAATGAGGTAGTTTGTTGATTGGGAGGCCCCGGAGGCCTTCCACGCTGGCAATCCTCCACCGATAGATGGACCTCTTGTCGGCGTGGTCTCTCACCCGCTAGTTCTCCCTTTGGAGGTGGATCATCACCATACTACTGTTCATGTTATTTATCTTCATTTAACTAGAGTATATGCGAGCAATGCTCACACTAGTATTTGTGTTCATGCTGTTTAATTTAACTAGTATTTGTTATTTGCCTACTATGTCAACAGGAGGACGTGGGCGTGATAGCGTCCCAAGCCTCATTGCCCTAGAGCCTGATTCTTTGTTCATGGTCTCACTCGGAAAGTGGCCCTGCGAGGCATCCTTTGATGGAGGCAGCCGCCCTCGATTCCGTGCCATGCGGCTTTGGTCAGTTCGGTAAAAGTCATTTGACTTCTCAATCAGATTGCTCTCCCCCTTATCCTATATTTGCTTAAACTTGGCTTGCATTGTGCAACACTTCCTCCATGGTGGCACCATCCCCGGTCATAGGACTATGCCCCGGTGGTGCCCGAGAGTCATCCCGTCACCGCTTACCGCTGCCGAGTCCGTCTGTCCCCGCACAACTCTCTAGTTCTAAAGTGGGCGAATCATCAGAAGTGCATGAATCCTCAGACGACATAGAGTACCATCAATTATTAAAGGATTACCATGAGGCCCAAGTGGATTTGTCATCGACCAGGCCGAACGCCGAGATGCTGCATGCTGAGGTGGACGCCATGTGTGACACACTTCATTTTTCCATGACTGAGGTCTCCAATGCGTGAGTCGACTAGGAGATCCACCTATAGCAGGGCCAAAACATGATGAACCTTCTTGTAGATCTGAGGATGTGGGACAAGAGCCTCATCCTGTGCGTGCAAGCCACCATTAACTCGGGCTTCCCCATGCGAGCAATGGATAATCTATTCACCATAGAGGAGCTATTCTGAGCCCTATCGGCCCACCTTCGAGCCATGGTGACTGAAGCCATTCGTTAGGGGGCTACCGCTGCACTGGCTACTACCCAGCTTCAGATTGGTGCAACGGTTAATGTCTGGGTGGCAGAGCAGGGTTTTTTGCTAGAATCAAAGGACGATGACATCGTCGATCTGGTCAAGAGTTTTGAACCGGCCACCAACGCCGTCTTAGCGAAGGTGGACGTTGACAAGATCCTGCACGCCCCACCTTGACCCTTGATCTATGGGACATACTAGTAGTACTAGTAGTCATGACTAGGTTTGATCTGTGGGGTGACCTTGCGAATATGTGAACTCCTTTTTACATGCATGTCTGTGTGAACTTTTGCTGCATTTTATATTAGGTGGGTTAAACTCTATTGAGCGTGGTGTAGCTTAGGTTGTTTGGTCATTTTGTAGCTAGTTTCTTTTCACTGTAGATTTCTTTCTGGTTGTCTTTGATCTAAAACTTAATTTGCTAAACATTCATGAGTGCCTTTGATCTTTGTTAAAGCCAACTCATGTCTTTGATAAAAATTTGTTGAACTTGAAAGAACCATGCAGCGAGGAGTTTATCTGAACAAGTCTCACCTCTATCTAATGCGGAATGGAGGAGCTAAAGCTGTTGACTTTTACTGCGAACGCAAGAAAGTCCGGCCATCGTGTATTTGATCTCATAGGATAGTAGAGTGTTGTAGCAATCAGTCTACCCCTCGACTGTCGTGACTGCTTGTATTGGAGTGAAATAAGTACAGAAAAGACCTATCACAACCGCACCAGGCATTCAAGTCTCAAGCGTGTCATGGTGGTCAAAAGCTCTTTTTCTCGATTCGCTTCTTGTGTCTAGCTTTCCTGCCGCATTTGCTTCATTCTCATATTTTACTACGCTTGCAAGAAAGTCCAAATGCGACACATTTGATCTCATTGTACACTATACAGTATAGAGCTATGAGTAAAACTATTGCGTATGAAGTGCACTCGGTCACAACATTTGTATTAGTAGTAGTAGTAGTCATGAGTGGCTTTTCCCTTCCATCGATTGACACTAACCAAAATCATGCTCATAGATGGCAACTAGTTACTATACCATGGATGTGTACTCTACAACAAATGATCACAACTTTTTCCCCAACCACGTCCCTCTAGTATATTTGATGAAATGACGTTTACCTGTTTCTTGTAAACCGTTTGCTCACCTGATAGTCCGAGCAGCGTAAATTTGAACATGCCAGACATATAACTAGTTTCAATTTTATTTGTTTCCTTTAGGGATTCAACGAATGTATTCGTATGAAATAGGTTTCCCTATATAACATAATGTGAGATGTGTCCAGCCCGGTCAGATTTACGATGCTTGGACTTTCTTGCGTGTGCTGTAAAATTTGAATAGCTATGTGGCTCCTCCGTTAGGCATTACATCGATGCGAGACTTAATCGGATGAATTCCGTTATGCATGTTTACCATACTACAGATAAAAAAATACCAGAAAGAAACCTGTAGGTAAAACCAACCAACAGGGGGTAGAAACCAGCTACCAATTGACCAAAGGACCTGATCTATACCATGCTCGACAAAGTTTAACCCACCTAATATAAAGTTCAACAAAAGTAAACACAGACATGCAAATCAAACTTCACAAATCAAAACCTCTGTACATTTGAACACATCTGACACAAAATGCAAGGGAAGATACATAAGGAAGAGTAACAACATAGGAAAGAGTAACAACATGTACTCCATCCGTACTCCCAACATAAGGAAGATACATCAAATGCAATGTGAGATACATCAAATGGGACTTTATTTACTCCTCTACTCATCGTCGGTATCACTGTCCTCGTCCTCATTCTCATCATTGGTATCAACGTTGTCATCGTCCTCCTCTATAGCCATGAGGCCCTTTTGCTCATCAAGGGTGATGCGGTTGGCCACCTGCTCAGCATCGGCACGAACCAGGTTGCGCCAGTGCTTCTCAGTGTTGTGGGCAGTGCTGATTCCCTGTGTCGCGACGCTAGTGTCGAAGCCATCTATCCGACTCTAATAGCAGGTGAGGATGTACTCTGTGTTATCCGCGCGATTCTTGTTCAGGTAGGTTGGCAGTTCTTCCCAGACATCAGTGAGTTGGTGAAAAATGAAGACGTAACTGCTCACCTTTTCCTCCTGAGGCGGGTTGAGGGTGCCACCCCGGTGTTCTATAGCACATGCCTAATCTTCAAGAAAGCCTTACTCATGATGCCAATGGCTCAATCGTCTCTATCTCCAAAGAGATCCACTAGAGCTTCATCTTGATTCACCACAAGCACGACATCATCCTCCTTCACCATGGGCACGGCGGCATCCTCCTTCACCATGGGCACGACATCATCCCACTCCTGTGTGCGCTTCACAGAAGGCTCGTCCTTCACCATGGTGGTGGCTAACAGTGAAATAGGTTTGGAGAAGGCAACCGCACGTTCCTGGCGATTTTAGATCTACAGTGGGAATGGGGGGCTCAGGGAAGGAAGGAAAACAAGTAGAGTTACGAAAGAGATCACGACGGTTAATATATCACTACTACAGAGGAGCCATTAGTGTTTTTTTGGGAACAAAGAGGAGCCATTGGTGTGGAAATGTTACTGCACACGCAAAAGCCATTGGTGTTGAAACGTGTCTGACACACTACACGGACCTTAGCTTACATTACAATCAAATTAAATTTGCTGCAAAATAATGACAACATCCATCCAAGAGGAAATTAACATGTCCATAGACAATAAAATAACATTGATCCATTTAAATATGTCATGACATAGAGATACATCAAATGCAACTTTATTTACTACTTTGCTAATGACTCCAACTCTGAGAATAAGGAAACATAGGGAAGAAAGTAAGGTCTGTCGATGATTTCTAGCAGGATGTCACGTCTACCATATGGAATGTAATGTATAGGGATGACATGAACTTTTCTGTTGTCCGTGTTATATGCGATGACGGCTCTTTCCACCCCAACCCCAACAAAGAAAACCAAATTCCATTCTAGGTGAACTATAACCGTTGTGTAGCACTATTCAAAATCAAAGTAACCCATTTGTTTCTAAGTCTTTCCAAACAACTTACGCAGACTGATAGTATGCTTCATTGTCCATTTAATATTAGTACCATAGTCTTCAAGGATCTAGATTGAAAGCTTGGACATATTACGACCACCAACAGTACATTGACACAAGTGACCTTGAGCTTGATGGATGGAGCATGAAAAACTACATGACTAGTTAGGAATTTTCCTCCATGCCTTTCCCTCCATATCCACAACAAGTATACGATGGTAACCCTCGCATAACCCAATATAGTGCAGATAACCGTTAAGAAACACAATTGCTGATTTTGACAATGTCCACTCAGCCTCCTCGCCCCATTTAGATTCCTTAAAGATCCATGCTGTAGTTTTAGATGAGTAAATGTCCACACCCACGCATTGACCATCCTCCTCCATATATTTAAACACATGAAAGTGCAAGGAGGCTGTCGGATCGAACCCCAATCGAGCCTTACCAACAGAATGGATTCTAGGCGGCAGTACCTTCAACTCCTGGGTTGCCGGATTGCAGACGACATAGCGGTATCCATCAGCCCCAAGGTACCAACATAGGATGAGGCCGTTGCAACAATCTGAGATAGCTACATTGTTCATGGTGAAGGGCAAGAAGGACAAGGAGGGGTAAACACCGGTGATGCTGGTGATGTTTCTTTGGCCGTACATTCCATCGTAGAAGAAGCCGGCCAGAGTCTGAGGCATCAACTTATGGTTGTCCGAGATGAGGCGTCTCTAGGAGTGACAGACACATCTGCAGTAGAACAAGGAGCGACCGGGGAGGCAGCGGAGAATCTCAACAAAGACATCATCCATGAGACTGGCCAGTGCGTTCCTCTTGTTGGGGGCCTCCTCCATTTCATCGTGTGCATGCAGTAGGATGAGAGATTGCTCAGTAATGAGATCACTAAGGAGGAAAATAATCCAACAAAGGTCCATCAGTGAAGTCCACAACTCATACCAAAGTGCAACTTTAACAACCATTACCAATATTCATGGTATGACCTCATCTAAATTTAGAGTAGCACCACATAGATATATATAACTCAAACTAGAGTAGTAGTTAATGAAGCTGTAACCATTACAATTCTAGCTAAATCAAGTCTAACCATCACACTTACAATCAGTACATGAGCTCAGAGCTTCTTCCATAGGATACAGACAAAGATTAAGAGGACTACAATTACAACAGTTTTGAAGGATGAAGAGGGTGGAGCAGCTGTTGGGTTTTGAAGATAGAATTCATCATCATGAGCTAAGGCTAGATTTGAGTTGGTTCTTGACTTGAAGGCAACAATTCCTTCTTTATAGGAGTTGTACTTTTTATAACAAGCACCACGAAACCTATGAACTTGTCTATGGTAGTCAGGCCAGTTGTAGTAAACTCCTGGCTCATGGCCATTGAACACAACATAGCAGGGATGACTCATCTCAAATCTGCACAACCCGGACAGACTGCCTCAGTTTTCACAAGTAGAATGTTAGTGAACAAGTGGTAGTGATCATCATTGGCATCAGTAGCAACATGTGTAGCTTAGACATTAATTAGTGGCCTCAGCCATGTGAATGATGGACACAAAGCATTGATTTTCTTTCGATGCCTTTATCTTGTTTGGAACCAAATGGATAACTTGGTTGTCAAGAAGGAGAAGACACACTTCCATGTAGACATCATTAGCACAGAAATGTGGCCTCAGATATGTTACAAGTTCAAAATACCATAAGGACTCACTGGTGGCACTGGAGCATACGAAACAGAAATGTAGAATCAAACAAGCACTAGACAGAAAAAATAGTTTAAGGCAGAAGCGAAGGGCCTGTTTGTTTGCCTAGACAGATCTACAAGTGACACATGCCGGTAGAAAATCAACCAGTGCCACCTCCTAGTTCTTTTCATCATCATTGGCCTAACCAGATCTGAAATGCTACAATGTTTCTTGTATACCTCATGTTCAAGCAAGTACCAAAATAGTGAAGCGGACAGGAAAATGCGAGAAAGGAGACCTACGGATCGGATCTGTCACCTCTACCACGGCACATGACGGACACAGACGCCAATGCCGTCGTGCTCCATCGGAAAGACCCACCACCTAGCCTCCAAAAGGAAGCCTGAGCCACCACAGCACACTAAGGATCCTCCATTGCCACCGACGCCACCGTCACAAGTCCAATGGGCATCGATTTGTTTCCACTTGCAGGGGATAGGGATATATCCAATATATAAGTCAACCTATCCACACATAGAACATATACTGCTCCAAAGACATGTCAACACAACCAGACATCTAGCGCAATGGTGAAGACGGTCTATTCCTTGCTCTGGGTCCCGGGTTCGACTACCAGGTCTCATGGTTTTTTTGAGTTTGAATTTATTAAACCCTGACGGGAACAAGTGACATGCAAGCCATCGGGTCCCATAGGTCAGATAGAGATGGATAAAGGTCCCATAGGTACACGTGACACGTAAGCCATCGGGTCTTAAAGGTCGGATGGTCCCACAGGTACACGTGACACGCAAACCATCGAGTCCCACAGGTCGGATGGAGATGGAGAAAGGTGCCTCCGGGTCTCACAAGTCGAATGGAGAAGGATCCACAAGCATAAGTGACACGCAAGCCGTCAGGTCCCACAGGTCGGATGGACATGGAGACAGGCCCCACAGGTTCGGGTCCCACATGTCGGATGGAGAAAGGATTGAGCGGTGACTTTTATGATGAACTGCAAGCGTCATAAATGAGTAACTATAGGTCCCATAGGTACACATCAGATGGAGAAGGTATCGTGTGGAGATCTATGATGAAGCGCCGTCGTTACAGATCGAATATTGTTCGTCACAGATCAGTAATTAATTCAATGACGAAGCCCTATTCGTCACAGTTCTGAATAAGATCATCACAGACGAGCAGGAACTGTCGCGCGAGTGATCTATGACGAAATGCTATGCTGTTCTGTGATGTATTTTTGTGACGATACCCTATTTTATCATAGATAAGGGAGTTCGAGGTCCGTCATGGTGATCTATGACCAAACCAAAATTTTCGTCATAAAAAGCAATTTTTTATGACGGTCTTGGATTTATCATTAAAATTGTCATAGAAGTGGATATTCCTACTAGTGTTTGGAATCGCTAATGCTCACGCTCGGGCGTCGTTCTGTCCAGACTCAAAAAAAAATCCCCCATGCTGCATCGGACCCGAAAAAAATCAAATCTCCCCACGCCGCACTTGTCTCCCAACTCCTTGCTCGTCCGTCATGTGGCCATCCGCCCGCCCGCTCCGCCGTGCCACCGCCGCCATCCCCTGCGGCACCCTCATCCCCCGCGGCACCTTCGTCCCTCGCCAATGTCGGGCTCCGCCTTCCATCGCGCCTAGGTCAGGGCCTAGGCGCAGCTGGCCGCTACTAGGCCGCGCTACCATTCTTGGCTATCGGCTGGCCGGAACCGGCCGTTCCCCTGCTCTGCGCTGCGTCGTACGGAAGAAGGGTGAAAAACGCATGTTGCAAGCCTTATGTTTCAAGTGTTTCATAGGTATGTTGCAAGTGTTTTATATGGATGTTGCAAAAGTAGATCGGGATGTTGCATATGTTGCAATAATTGTACATGTATGTTGCAAGCTTCTGTTCCCAATGTTTCATCTATTTTTCCAAACGTATGTTGCAAGTGTTATTTTTGGATATTACATATGTTTCTCACATATTTTGCAAGTGTTTTTATCTAGTTGTTGCATATGTTTTGTAATAGCTTCCCAAGTGTTTTTGCAAGTGTTGAAGACGCATGTTTCAAGTGTTTCATGTGTCTTCAGACGCATGTTGCAAATATTTAATATGGTTGTTTCAAAAGTAGATCGGATGTTTCATACGCATGTTGCAAATGTTTATATGGATGTTTCAAAAGTAGACGTATGTTGTAAATGTTTCATATGCATGTTTCAACTACTGGAGCGCTATGCATACGTGTGAGAAGCGGATGGAGCGTTGCGCGGCTGCGGGCGCAGGAAGCGGAGGGGAGGCGCGGCGTGCAGCAGCCGCAGAGGTCCGGACGCTAGTAATTGGCCTCAAAGCTTGGTGCCGAAAAGATCATTCTCAACGAAAGTATATATGCATGTCGCTTTTGTGGCTAGTGATGATCATGCTCAAACTAAAATGGATAAGAGAACGATTTGGAGTGTCGCTGCTACCGTAATTGGACTTGTTTGTACAAAATGGGAAAGGGCATCATGGTGCAAGCTACTCGATCGTGATTTGAGAAGGACGACGCATGGGACACAATGCCAGAACAACACAGCGCACGCAAATTTGGTGGCAATGCACATCAATAGATGCGATATGGATGTGCATCGTTTTAGATTTTCTAAAAACTCCCAAATATGTTTTTCTAGAGGGTTTTCACTATTCCACTATAAGGCCTTGTTTAGATATTATTGAATTCACTTCAATCCACGTGTGTTGGGGTGGATTTAGTTAGAATTTAGTTTAAGTTCTAATCTAATGCACCCGGCACTTATGAATTGATACGAATCCGACCACGTCCAAGACATAAAGTGATTTGCACGTAATATTTACCGTGACATGAATGCAATATCCGTGTAGTGCTAAGAATCTCGACATGATGAATAACACAGCACGGCCTGTATCTCGGCCTATGCTTGGGCCACCGCGCATAGAAATGGCCCATCTATAGGTGCTTGTCTTCTACAGGGCCTAGCACACAACATTGGACTTGAAGCGGATCCATCCTTGGTATTTAGGAAAAAAAATAATATTCAGTCTGGGATTATTATCTTTTCACATGTTACTTTTCTTATCTCAGTTTCTTCAGAAGAAAACATAAACTTTTCTTTTGCCTGTGTGAAGCTCCCATCCATGGCTTTAATTTAATTTTGTTTCCGGTTTGAGGTGGAGTTCAATGATGGGCTTCCAACTTGAGTTCAGTTTCAAGAAATGGTTGGTACAGAACAAAATCTACTGACAACATTAATTCAGTTTCAAGGATCCTATAACACGTTCGACGCCCTTACAATTTGGCGAGCACATGCTGAATGGAAGTATAACTTACTTGCATGGCTGCTTAATTATACAAGGTAAGATCTTGACTGCGGGTAAGCTGGCATACAGTGGCATAGCCTGGATCTAGAGCAGGGGTGGTCCATCTTAGATGTAAAACCAAATTATAGAGTGGCTCATGTGCAATTTTCATGATTTTAGAAAGCTTATTTATTATAGTTTAACTTTGAACTAAATTTTAGAGTGGTCCATGGACCACATGTCCACCAAGCTAGCTCCACCTATGCTGGCATACTTGGTAACTGGCATTGCTCTCTGTCTGTGCTGCAGCTTCGGCTCGGAGGTCTGGACAAGTTAATTTGGACAAACCGTGAAAGTGTTGAGCAATGATGGCACAAAAGTACTTTTTCTAAATCATCGAAGATCCACAGCAACAGTCGCGGCATGAAATATTTGGAACAAGAGAAATCGCCGTGTGTTTGAAGGCAAGACTGCAAACTGTGGTAGCTATTTTTTGGGCTAATCAAGGAGGAGGTAACCTTGAGAGGGATAGTGTGTGGTAGAGGCAGAGCTAGTTATTAATTTAGTTTATCCTATGAGTATTTTGATGAACTGTAATCACAAATTAAACTTTGTGAAAATCGCTTGTTTATTTCTAATATACTCATTCTGCTATCTCTCCTATAGATGTCTACATACCAATAACGAGCCTATCATGAGAGGGGGAATTGGAAAGAGAAACCAACATTGCCCTACTGAGGAGGCTCTGAATCAACTTGTGACTAAGAGTCACCAAGATGACTTCATTGTTGCAGACTAAGATGTAAAAGATGGTATAGTACTCAATTTACTTTGACTTCGCTGTAAGTCCTTCTATAGTTTTAACTAAGTTTTTTAAAATATACAAACACCTATAAGTTAAATAAATGCTTTGTCAAAACATATTTTATGGAAAATTGAATAAGACTAATTTGATGAGATCACCCACGGGTGACTAGGTCACTTCCATGAGGGGCCGCATGTGCAAAGAATCGAACGGGGAGGCTTTGGGGGCTGAGCAAAATTCGAGATGTTTGGCAGAGTCCAAAAACATGAAAGTCAAAAGAAAATTGAATTGAGGGACAGATCTATAGAGTTTAGCAAAAGGAAGTACTCCCTCCATTCCAAAACTATATTTCTATCTCCACTCATAAGGAAGATGGTCTTATCCAGCAGCCGATATGTTACATTCATTTGCATTTTTGAGCAAGCTTGTGTGTGATCCAGACTGTCCTTAAGCTTATCATTCCTTTTGTCATTGCCATGCATGGACGGATCAAGTAGAATCTTGTGACAAAATCTCTTCCTGACGGTAATCGTCCTATTTATGCTAGTTGGCCTGAAGGTCCATTGGGATCTACATAGAATGTGGAGAAGAACTTTTTGATCTCTCTTCATTCTAGTCTTGTCTTTTAGACATTAATTTTTTCTTAACATCTTTTAACTCTTTAAAATGGTTGATTTCTTCCCAATTGATCCATTTGTTGCTTGCAAAACCAGTATCTTCATAAAAACTGGTGTAGAGGTCCTCTTGCTCGTAGGGGCGAAGGTACACGTGTATCTATGGGTGCATATGCCCCCTCTAAAAAAATACAGATTTAGTGATAAAGTCTAAAATTTTACCATATATGCTTCCTCTATGGTCATAGTCCATGTACCCATAAGGAAGTTGCACCTCCATTTAATTTACTTGGTCTTTCATTCAAGGACTTCCGGGCATTCTTTCCAGATGGTCCTTTGCAGTTCACTATAAGTCTATAACCCTATCCATAGTCTAAGATAGTTGGGGCAAATCTTTGAGGGCCTCAATTTTAACGTCTTCTTCCTCAATTATAACGTCTGCTTCCTGTGTTGCAGCCTCTGCTATGTAACACCTCTGATGTTACGAGCTCGTTTAGCACCGCGATTTAGGCCTAAGAAAAATTTCCGAAACGAGTTTCTCGGATTTTTTATTTAAAACATACTTGAGGCAATAAGCGAATCCTGTGTGACTCAGTTTAGTGGACTCACATAAACGCCCAGGTGAAATTATTCAGCGTGTAGAGATATTTAGGAATGTCTGTCAATAATTCTATCAAATAAATAGTGAACGATTTGTTCTATTAGATTAAGCATAAAAAGCAACTTTTATAAATAAAATAAAATCCATTAATAAATAGAACCATATATATTTATAGCCTTGGTCTAGTGACATGTGTAAGTATAGACTCGTTTTAGTCTCTATGATAAGTTGGTAACGTACCCGCGACAGCTGTCCGTCTGGCCGCTCATTAATTTAACGTGATGGGTGTGAAAACACGTTACAGACGTGAGATAGCGCAGCAGCTTAGCAGTCTTCATTTACTTTCCTGGCGCGGCTTCAGCGTAGTCGCCTTGCTTTGCATTTTTGCACCGTCTCGTCTTCCGTCGTGGCTCTGCATCTCGGCGTGTCTGTTTGCCTGCGCCATTGTTTTCTCTCCCTCGCTAGCGTCTTGTCTGAATTTTAATGGGAGCACATGGCTCTGTCGTGCCCATGTCCCCGCTAAGCGCCACCGTCCATCTGTCCGCTTCGTCGCATCATCTCTGTCTGACTCTTCGGTCGCCGTGTTGCTGCTCCCTCTCCCTCGCGTCCTTTCTCTCAGAGCGTCTTAAGAAAGTTGGCTAGGCTGCTGCTGCCGTGTACTGCTTCGCTTGAAATTCCCCCAGGAGAGCACGTGGCCCTGCTTTGCCCATGCCGTGTCTTTTTGCTTACCTATGCACGCGCAGGTGCGCCGCTGTTAGCCACGCCACGCTGGCCCATGCTGTCCCTGTGTTCCGCTTCCATGCAGGCCGAGCTTTCACGCTGTTTCCTCCTTCCTTTTTCTTTCTCTGCTGCCGAAGGGATGATGCCCAGTTCCTGCTAGCCCTCTCCACTGGCCCTCATCCGCGTCGCCTTGGCCTACTCTCTGCGTCCGTTGCTCGGCACTCCCGCAGCTACCGCGCCGTCGCCGTTGTCAGCTACTGTTGTGGCGTCCCAGCTCCATTCCACCGCCGCCCGGTTTTCCCCTCGCGCGCCGGCACGCGTGACCCCGTGGTCCCGTGCTGGAGCTGCGGCCCCGCTGCGCTGTCCCGCCGTCACAGCATCCTAAGCCAGCCATCGTCCTGCCTTCCTCGCGAACTCGCTCCGCCACGGATCAAGTGTGACGACCGCGAGCACCGGTGCCCCCTCCTTTTCCTTCCCTGCCGTGGCCGCCGTGCTACCCCGGTCCACACTGGACCGCCGCCCGCAGCGCTGCCCCTCCTCTTCCTCTCTCGCGAGCGCGTGCGCACCCCATGGCCTCGTGCTGGTCCACAGCTCCCTTGGTGCTGCCCCATCCGTGCCGGTACGGCTTCACCACGCGCAGCTTCGCCTCGCCTTGAGCCTCCTCTGCACCGTGTTTCCTGTGCGGCCGCCCCCATGGCTCGCGGCTCTGGGCGACCTCCAGCACGGGCTCGGCAAGATAAGCCAGCTGATCCGCGCCTCCTCCCATCGCCGGGTGCACGCCTTGTCCGCTAGTGCCAAGGTGTCTACCCTCGCCTGCTGTCGCCGTCACTCGCGGCTGTCCATGTGCGCGCGTGACGGGTGCCCCTCCGGCCTCGCCCGACCGTACTGTCGCCGCCCTTGGGTGCGGCAAGAGCCGCTGATGCTCCCGCGCGCCGCCTACGACCACACCACCATCGGTGAGCTGTTGCCTTTGCCGGCGGATGGCCTCCCCTACCGGTGCTTTGCTTTGAGGATGATGAAAAGGTAGAGAAGGACTCAAGCGTAAATAGCACTTTTTACCGTGTTCTTTTTGCAAAAGCGCTAGACTCATAGGTTTACAAATAGGGTCTTAGTTGATTTAGAGTTAGTACAGGGGCCTTTTCGCAATTTGGTGCTGCCGTCGCTAGGCTCTCCCCACCATGGGCTGGCCTGGTCGCGCCGACTTTTCTCTGCTGCCGCTTGGGCCACGCACGCGCTTGAGGGCCGTGTTGCGATGGGCCGGCCTGTTACCTCTCGCGTCCGCGCCCGCCTGCCTGGGCCGGCTTGCCGCCCCACTAGGGCCGCCGCGCCTTTACCACGCGCTGGGCCGCCTTGTACCACCCGCGCCTGGGCTGCTGCCTGCGTGCCTAGGCCACGTTGTTGCTGCTGGGCTGCTTAGCGGCCGTCGACCCTTTTCGATTTCTAGAGCAAATTCTAATTTAACTTATAAGGTAAATTTGTAAATTCAAAATAAAATTTTGTAGGTGTCTAAAAATAGTGAAATAAATTTTATTAGTCTCCTAAAATTATGGTCTATCTGCTAGTATACTTTGTTCACATAGTTTGATAATATTTTTGGAAGCTATATAATTAATTTGAGATACTGAATATTGTAAAAATATGAACCTGTAGGAATTTTTGTGATAAATCGGTGATAGTGTTAGCTCTAAAATTTTACAGTAAATTACTAATATTATTAGCTGCTCACTGTAATTTTTATTGCGCTAGCATAATTAGTTTGCTAGGTTAACTATTGAGCCCTAGTTTGGATATATATTAAATCAATGAAATAGATAACGAAACACCTTGGGTTTATATAACTAAAATAATTGTTGGGAAATAACACATTATTCGACAACATGGATACGAAGACTAGTACATTAGTTGTCAGAACTAGCTCGTTAACGGCGTAAATTGTATTTTACAAGTCATGGTTGCAGTTGATTTACTTCGTCTTTGCATTGCATTGCATCGCATATCATAATAAGGACATTGATGGATCGTGGAGTCATCAGGAGTTGCTGGAGAAATGGTACTTTTGGAGATCATGTCGCCATGATGGAATGCTAACTTCTGATTATATTTTAGCCAGGCAAGCCCCGGTGCATAACCCCTACTTTCTGCAGTTAAATTATATTTATACATTAAGTTTTAAGGAGTTGATTGAAACCCACTTGCATATATATCTTTATCCTATGAGTCTTACTAGTATGACAGGAGGGTAGTGGGTTGGTCCTGCTTATGCCCGGGGTACAAGCGGGACGTGTGTTTTCGGGGCACCCAGCTGGGGGCATTGATTCGCGAATCATCGGGAAATATGATACGGCTTGTCTGTGGTCTAGCACCGTAGTAAGAACTGAAAGACGAAAAATGGAATGGAAAAGGAAATCTGATTGCTTACCTGATGCTTGAAAGTAGCACATGTGCTTACATAGAATGGTTGGTTAATGAATTAATATGGCTGTTAATAAAAATTAAATATAAAGACGCACGCTTAGTAATGCTTCCTGTAGATGCAATAAACCCATAAGCCAGATAGCCTTGCATATCCTTGGAGTCTTTTCTTTCCTCTTATCGGGTAAGTCTTGCTGAGTACAATTGAGTATTCAGGGTTTTATTTCCCCTATTGCAGGTGACGGGTGGATACTAGAGCAGACCTTTGTGTGTGGATTCCTCTTAGTGGGCTCAGAGAGAATTTCCTTTATGCTGCAATCATAATTTTTATTTATAACTCTTGCCAAATGTTTTTATAAAGAAAAGTTTATAATCTGTTGTCACAGTTTTTATATATCAATACTTCATCATGCCATGAATAGCTATTTATTTTCACTGTAATTCTGATGACATGTTTATATTTCGCTGTTCAATTAAATTGTTCATAACTCTGATAATATGTTTACATCCCGCTATTATAACAAGAAACATTATACTCTGATGTTGTATTAAAAGTGATATAAGAAATTGTTAAGAATGATGTAAGCTTTATTCTCTCATTTGTGATCCTAATGGAAAAATGTGGATTTTCGGGTTCTCCCTCGAGGTGTGCCCGATGGGACCGCGTAATTTAGTTTTCTCTCTTGGGTGCTTAGTGTCTAATGGAAGACGAGCACTCCTGGGAGGCATTAGGTTAGGCGGTTCTACCACAGGTGGTATCGGAGCATAAATGAGGAAATAAAGCTTTGAAAACCTTTTCTAAAATAAAATTTAACAACAAATTCTTTTCAAAAAGTTATGACGTTTGTATGCGAAGTTATATAAGTAGCCCTATTACTATAGTTATGTATCTAGGATAGATGTCACTCTACTGATTTAGGTAGGCTTAATCAATTTTTCTACAGGTACACTAACCCTGAGCATAGTCTGATAGTATCGACTAGCTACAGGGAGAGAACGATGTGCCAAAAATCTAAGAATGGTTGCCCTATATGTTGGCAACAGTGGAAGGACGTATAGGACGTGCATTCATGCATATCCTGTTTGTGCATTGTAGTGCCGTATTGCTTGTAGATACGCCCTACATAGGTGTCACGCGTGTCATATTGTGCACGACTGACTCGTTCCTGTTCTAGAGTATTTCTGCACTGTGGCTTCGTGTTCTGTGTTCGCCTATGGTTCACACCGGTCGTGACCCACATCTCCCCGTACCCCTTTTCTGCGCTCTTGTCGGACCCTTGCCCTACAGTCGTACTAGTCAGTAATGGCATCGCACGTCGCTCGCCTCGAACGCACATAATTTGTATGATTCAGTCGTAGTGATCCCGCATAGGAACCCTAGTGAACCGTGTCAGGACCATGGACCGCTCTGCCTTTATAAGCAGGGCCTGGCTTAGCCATTGGTACCACCACTCGGCGCACTTTAGCTAGTCTAGCTTTTCCTTTGAGCAAGCTTTTTGCTCAGTCCTTCCTCGCAACCACCGCTAGAGATGGCAGGAGCCTGGGTTAGTAGCTACTGCCTGAATGTTGAGGGTTTTCCCAGAATCCTACATGACACCCTAAAAAAGCTCGAAGTCAAAGATCGTCCCGAGTATGAGGGTCATGAGTATGAGGAGCAGGGCATCAAGCGGTGTGAGGTTACCGTCTACATCGGGAAGAGTGAGGAGTTCCCTGACCTCACTGAAGCCTAGAGTGTAACCGTAATCGGGTTTCGCTTTGTCGACACCTACCAGGTTGTGGCCCATAAAGCCTTGCGGTACCTCTGCTAGATCTATGAAGAGCCCATTGCCCGTACCCCCATGTGATTCTTTCCACCTTTGGACAAGAATCGATGGGCATGGAGGGCTCACATGGAGGCTTTGCAAGGGCAGGATGCGCAAGAGGATAGTCCTACCGTGGTGCACTTGACCGCATACCTACTTGCTCTAGATGAGCAGTATGACCGGCAAGCCTTGGAGATGAGGAAGTGTCTCCATTGAGCCGAAGAAGCCGAGATCTTCACCCAGATGCTCTAGGTGTAACTTGCCGAAGCGCATGCTAGTGCTACAGCTGCTGAGAGCCGAGAGGCTGCCATGTCAGAAGTTCTAGAGGAGGCTAAAGACCGGCATGTTCGTTAGCTGGGTGAGGCCTATCTTGTCACCAGGGCCAAGCGGAGGACGCTGGTTGCGGAATGATAGGATCCCTTGATCTTGGAGAGGATCCCTGTCCACCTGCCTAAAAGAAGGAGAACCGGTGTTGCAGTACCACCAGCACTTCCACCCTCAAAAGTGTTAGAAGTAGAACCATTGGTTCCTCTCACTCAGCCACTGCCAAGAGAAGATGCAGATCCATAGCCAGGGTGGTAGAAGAATCCACCGAGCCCAGGAATGAAGATGCGTGGCCTAGAGTAGATTAGTTGCCTTGGGATGTTGTACCCGTAGTAGTAGTGCTTTTCATCACTGTCCTCTAGTATTGTACTCTTGCCATTGTTGCTCGTCTATAGTTGTTGGGATCATTCGTCGTAGGGAAGGTGAATGCTGTGTCGTGAATGGGAGCCTAGATGCCTATATGATGCACCCGTATAAGACCATTGGAAGATGCATTTTGTTATTTTGCTGTGTTTATTGCGTTCATCCACCTTATGTTCGTGAGACATGCTTTGAGTTTTCAAGGGCGATATTAAGTGGGTTACAATAGAAGTTACCCTTCAAAGGTTAGCAAACCAGTGGTGATTGGAGAACATAGGACACTGTCTCGACTAATTGTGAATGTCCCAGCAGAACACTCAAATCTCTTTAAATCAAATCTGTCATTGGATTTGAATTCCTTGTCCCTTGTTGTGAAGGGAACCCTTGTTGTTGAGTCTTTCCTTGTAATACCCCTCTTATTATGTGGTCTATGACCCCACCACCTTCATGGCGTGTACGCTGGTAGTAGATGCTTGGTTAATAGCTTATGGTGCCATGATGAAACCGAGGGCTCCCTATGGAACAGCTGCCACATGGTGACGCTGCTCGGCACATGCTGGTATCGAGGTTGTTGACCAAGTACCTTTACCAAGTTACACCGCCATACCGCTTTTGCTACAAAATATTTTTCTTGGGAATATTCGGGTGTTCAAACGGGAAATCCATAACAGGTTGATGAAATAGTGTTCTCTCAAAGTAAACAAGAGGAGGTGGTTTTGGAGGAAGCGTGTATGTCATGATCTTAGTTCATACAACGGTTGGTACATATTGTGGACAAGGAAGGAAAAAAAAGAAGAGTAGTAAGGAAAGTTAGTCTTGGGTAGTAGGGAGTGCTTGGAAAAGCCTGAGTGGACATCATGTCCCAAGCCCTATGTTTAGTTGACCGTGCTACGCCTATCGGATTGTTTCACTGCGAGCCCTGCGGACGCCGTCTATGTTGGCCCTTTAGATCCCCATTCTCGCATGGCCGCAACATCATGCCGCACTCGCCGTCCCTGTGCACTCTCCGCTTTTCCTTTTTCCTAGCATCCGGTCAGCTCTTGACTCCCACGCCTCATCCCCCATACCGGATCCCCCTTCCCTCTCCCTTCTTTCTTCTTTTGGAAACACGACCGCCCGTACGCCTCCCTCGTCGAGCGCACCCTCCTATCTCCCCTCCTTTATTTCTCCTCCGCTCGTCTACGCAAGGAGCACACCATGGCCGTGTTTATCCCCACAGCATGACTCGTTTGTGTCTCCCACCCACACCGCCTCCACTTCTGGTGTGTTGCGTCTCACCTCCGTTCGCCGCTATAAGATACCCTTGTTCCTTGCACTTCTTTTTCATCCCATTCCCTCGCATTCGGAGTAAAGCTATGAGATCCAGTCATCATCCGAGGAATTAGGTTCGTCAGTCGGAGGTGATGGTTTAATCAGAGAAGAAAGGATCTATTTCATCGAAGAAGTTCAAGTCTACCGTTGGTTAGTCGACCTTAGGATTCACGATGTTTGACTTCTCAGTCGACTGTTTTTTGATCTGTTGGACCTACGCCATGATTTGGATAATCATCTTCCTGCTGTTTCTCCATTGTCCTCGTCTATCTTGACTTTTGGATTATGCTTTGGTTGTATCAGGTTGCTCTTAGTCATGTATCCCTAAGTCCCCGTGTGGTTGAGTATTCAAAGTCGTGTAATTTTACGTGTAATCCTTGATCTACGTAATGTAATCGCGTTTCCCCTCTTTTGGTTCTTGCTTCGAATCTTGGGATGAGATTCTTTTTGTGGGCGGTTGGTTGTAACACCTCTGTTGTTATGAGCTCGTTTAGCACTGCGATTTAGGCCTAAGAAAAATTTCTGAAACGAGTTTCTCGGATTTTTTATTTAAAACATACTTGAGGCGATAAGTGAATCCTGTGTGACTCAGTTTAGTGGACTCGCATAAACGCCCAGGTGAAATTATTCAGTGCGTAGAGATATTTAGGAATGTCTATCAATAATTCTGGCAAATAAATAGCGAACGGTTTATTCTATTAGATTAAGCATGAAAAACAACTTTTATAAATAAAATAAAATCCATTAGTAAATAGAACGATATATATTTATAGCCTTGGTCTAGTGACATGTGTAAGTATAGACTCATTTTAGTCTCTATGATAAGTTGGTAACGTACCCGCGACAGCTGCCCGTCTGGCCGCTCATTAATTTAAAGTGATGGGTGTGAAAACACGTTACAGATGTAAGATAGCGCAGCAGCTTAAAAGTCTTCATTTTTTTTCCTGGCGCGGCTTCAGCGTACTCGCCTTGCTTTGCATTTTTGCACCGTCTCATCTTCTATCGTGGCTCTACACCCCGGCGTGTCTGTTTGCCTGCGCCATTGTTTTCTCTCCCTCGCTAGCATCTTGTTTGAATTTTAATGGGAGCACACGGCTCTGTCGTGCCCACATCCCCACTAAGCGCCACCGTCCATCTGTCCGCTTCATCGCATCATCTCTGCTTCCTTTGCTTGTTTCTGTCTGACTCTCCCATCGCCGTGTCGTGGCTCCCTCTCCCTCGCGTCCTTTCTCTAACAGCGTCTTAAGAAAATTGGCTAGGCTACTGCTGGCGAGTACTGCTTCGCTTGAAATTCCCCCAGGAGAGCACATGGCCCTGCTCTATGCACGCCATGTCTTTTCGCTTACCTGTGCACGCGCAGGTGCGCCGCTGCCGACCACGCCACTTTGGCCCATGCTGTCCCTGTGTTCCCGCTTCCGTGCAGGCTGAGCTTTCACGTTGTTTCCTCCTTCCTTTTTCTTTCTCCGCTGCCGAAGGGATGACGCCTAGTTCTTGCTCACCCTCCCCACTGGCCCTCATCCGCGTCGCATTGGCCTACTCCCCGTGTCGCCTTGGCCTGCTCTCTGTGTCCCTTGCTTGGCACTCCCGCAGCTACTGCGCCCAGTTCATGCCGTCGCCGTGGTCCGCTACCGCCATGGCGTCCCAGCTCCAGTCCGCCGCCATCCAGTTTTCCCCTCACATGCCCGCGTGCGTGACCCTGTGGTCCCTCACTAGAGCTACGGCCCTACTGCGCCGTCCCGCCGTCGTAGCGTCCTGAGCCAGCCGTTGTCCTACCTTCCTTGTGAACTCGCTCCGCCACGGATCAACCACAACGACCATGAGCACCGGCGCCCCTCCTTTTCCTTCCCTGCCATGGCCGCCATGCCACCTCGGTCCACGCTGGACGCCCGCCCGTAGCGCTGCCCATCCTCTTCCTCTCTCGCGAGCGCGTGCGCACCCCGTGGCCTCGCGCTGGTTTGTAGCTCTCTTGGCGTTGCCTCGTCCATGCTGGTACGGCTTCTCTGCGTGCAGCTTTGCCTCGCCTTGAGCCTCCTCTACACCGCATTTCCTATGTGGCCGTGCCCGTGGCTCGCGGCTCCGGGCGACCTCCAGCACAGGCTCGGTGAGATGTGCCGGCTCATCCGTGCCTTGCAGCGCCTCCTCCCATCGCCGGGTACGCACCTTGTCCGCCGGTGCCGAGGGGCCCGCCCTCGCCTGCTGCAGCTGTCGCTCGTGGCTGTCCGTGTGCGCGCGTGGTGGGTGCCCATCTGGCCCCACCCGGCCATACTATCGCCGCCCTCGGGTGCGGTCGGAGCCGCTGATGCCCCCACGCGCCGCCCTGTGACCGCACTGCCGTCGGCGAGCCGCTGCCTTGGGCGACGGATGGCCTCCCCTGCCGGTGCTCTGCTTTGAGGATGATGAAAAGGTAGAGAAGGACTCAAGCGTAAATAGTACTTTTTACCACGTTCTTTTTGTAAAAACGCTAGACTCATAGGTTTACAAATAGGGTCTTAGTTGATTTAGAGTTAGTACATGGGCCTTTTCGCAATTTGGTGCCACCGTCGCTAGGCTCTCCCCGCCATGGGCCAGCCTAGTCATGCCGACTTTGGTCCGCTGCCGCCTGGGCCGCGCACGCGCCTAAGGGCCGTGTTGCGATGGGCCAGCCTGTTACCGCTCGTGTCCGCGCCATGCCTACCTGGGCTGGCTTGCCGCCCCACCAGGGCCGCCACGCCTTTATCGCGCGCTGGGCCGGCTTGTACCGCCCGCGCCTGGGCCGCGATGTTGCTGCTGGGCTGCTTAGCGGCCGTCGGCCCTTTTCGATTTATAGAGCAAATTCTAATTTGGCTTATAAGGTAAATTTGTAAATTCAAAATAAAATTTTGTAGGTGTCCAAAAATAGTGAAATTAATTTTGTTAGTCTCCTAAAATCATGGTCTATCTGCTAGTATACTTTGTTCACATAGTTTGATAATATTCTTCGAAGCTATATAATTAATTTGAGATACTTAATATTGTAAAAATATGAAATTGTAGGAATTTCCGTGATAAATCAGTGATAGTGTTAGCTCTAAATTTTTTAAAGTAAATTACTAATATTATTAGTTGCTCACTGTAATTTTTGTAGCGCCAAAATAATTAGTTTGCTAGGTTAACTATTGAGCCATAGTTTGGATATATATTAAATCAATGAAATAGATAACGAAACACCTTGGGTTTATATAACTAAAATAATTATTGGGAAATGACACATTATTCAACAACATGGATACGAAGTCGTTAGAACTAGCTTGTTAACTTGAAAGGCGTAAATTGTATTTTACGAGTCATGGTTGCAGTTGATTAACTATGTCTTTGCATTACATTGCATCGCATATCATAATAGGGACGTTGATGGATCGCGGAGTCATCAGGAGTTGCTGGAGAAATGGTACTTTTGGAGATTATGTCGCCATGATGGAATGCTAACTTCTGATTATATTTTACCCAGGCAAGCCCCGGTGCATAACCTCTACTTTTTGCAGTTAAATTATATTTGTACATTAAGTTTTAAGGAGTTGATTGAAACCCACTTGCATATATATCTTTATCCTATGAATCTTACTAGTATGACAGGAGGGTAGTGGGTTGGTCCTGCTTGTGCCCGGGGTAAAAGTGGGGCGTGTGTTTTTGGGGTACCCAACTGGGGGCATTGGTTCGCGAATCACTGGGAAATTCGGTACGGCTTGTCTGTGGTCTAGCACCATAGTAAGAACTGAAAGATGAAAGATGGAATAGAAAAGGAAATCTAATTGCTTAGCACATGCTTGAAAGTAGCATAGGTGCTTACATAGAATGGTTGGTTAATGAATTAATGCGTCTATTAATAAAAATCGAATATAAGGACGCACGCTTAGTAATGCTTCCTGCAGATGCAATAAACCCACAAGCCAGATAGCCTTGCATATCCTTGGAATCTTTTCTTTCCTCCTATCGAGTAAGTCTTGCTGAGTACAATTGAGTATTCATGGTTTTATTTCCCCCTATTGTAGGTGACAGGTGGATGCTAGAGCTGACCTTTGTGTATGGATTCCTCTTGATGGGCTCAGAGAGAATTTCTTTTACGCTGCTATCATAGTTTTTATTTATAACTCTTACAAAATGTTTTTATAAAGGAAAGTTTATAATCTGTTGTCATAGTTTTTATATATCAATACTTCATCATGCCATGAATAGCTATTTATTTCTACTGTAATTCTGATAACATGTTTATATTTCGCTGTTCAATTAAATTGTTCATAACTCTGATAATATGTTTACATCCCGCCGTTATAACAAGAAACATTATACTCTGATGTTGTATTAAAAGTGATGTAAGAATGGTTAACAATGATGTAAGCTTTATTCTCTCATTTGTGATCCTGGTGGAAAAATGTGGATTTTCGGGTTCTCCCTCGGGGTGTGCCCGACGGGACCGTGTAATTTAGTGTTCTCCTTTGTATGCTTAGTGTCTAATAGAAGACGAGCACTCCTAGGAGGCATTAGGTTAGGTGGTTCTGCCACATGCTACAGCCTCTGTTGTTTACTCAATTGTAACGCCCTGTTGCTTCCTCAATTGTAACGTGAGCACAAGCACTAAACCAACAAAGACGGTTCTTTGCGTCTTGGACTAAATCATGCCATATGGAATTACTTTTCAAGAGAGTCTGTTCATGTCCAAGGATCCAAAGTTAGTTTCTTCAGGGCAGGCATTTAAATGAGATGAAAACGGACTAGGATTTTGAATTTGTCTAATTGATCCAAAAGTAGTTCTTTATAGCAATAGAAAAGGAACAAAGATTAACATACTTTGCTCTCGTTAAGGCCACATTAGCTCTTTATGGCAATCCAGAAAGCCTATGTTCCCATCAGGATTGCATTTTACTGTTGAAAGTATAATTATTTCCTTCTCATCACCTTGAAATGAATCAACAGTGTTTATTTGAATAGAAAGAAATGGATGTTTTTCAATGCTCTCTTTCAAAGCAGTGACTTGGGCTGTCTAGAACGACAAAGGCTGCTCATGTGGGCCGGAAGCGGCTCAGGATCTAGGTCTTTTGTTTCGAGAAAGTGAAAGAAGAAAGCTTGTCAAAACTGTCAGACTTATGAACATTGCTAACATGTGGCCTGGCTTTGATATTAAAGTTTAGTTTTGGAGCTGCTTGTTTAAATGCTTACTCCCTACTTCACTTCATGGCCTAAGCCTAGGTCAGTGGCAGAGCCACGAGGGCTGGTAGGGGCCATTGCCACCCTAACATATCACAACAAATTTTTTTACTAATGAAGCTTTTAGGTTCCATGTCACTATACTTAGCTAGTACTACCTTTTTCACGGTTTTGCATGGCTAAGTGTTTAAGATTTTTTCTAAATAAAATAATCAGTCCTAATGATCCAAAATAAACTTGTTTTATTAGTTTTGGCTCCTTTTGAAAGGTATTCATGATAGGAGCTCTACAGATACAATACCCATATTTAATTTTGTCCTAATGATGTTGAACTCACATGAATATCCTTGAGGGCCCACAAACCTCAAGGAAGCCATGGAAACCACCAAGAAGTTTAATCCTAGCGACCAACCCTCAAGGAAGATCTTTGGACACTCTCCCCTGCTATTCGCAAGCACCATCATCACCCTCATATCTGGATCATCACCTTCATCAAGCGTCTAAGGGTGTGGGAACTCCACTCTTGTGAAGCACAAACTTGGATAGTTCTGGTTGAGTATCAAATATAAGGGTCGATTAAGTTCCCGGTTAGCGTCATGGCAGTCCGGTTAACCTCTGCTTGATTCTCTTAATGAACCTGGGGATTGGAGGCTACATCCATCGGGTGTGCTCGCGCGCACCCTCTGGCACATTGAAGGATGCCTCACTGGGCCTCAGAGGGTCCATTTTGGGAGGGGGCCTCAACACCCCGAAAGCGAACCAAGACACTAAGTCCCCATTCGAATCACCCATACCCGAGGGCTCGGCTAGGCCGGGAAGGCTCCCGACCCTGGGGACGACTGTCGAGCAAGCGCCACCACATGCGCTCTGGCCTTGGCTCTGGTGGGGCTCCAACCCTAACTAACATCAAGAATATCCCCTGGAATTTGTCAGGCCCTGGAGCCTAATAGGCGGGCAGAGCCACATGGCGTCAGGAAGCTTTTATCCCCATGTATGTAATTTAGTCAGAAAGCTTTTATCCCCATAAAACACACAGTAGACGGAATCAACAAGGCTCAGTTTCTCAGCTTTTCCATTCCACAGGAACATAGTCCCAGCAATGACATCCATCACACGCAGGCCTTGTTTAGATTGCAAATTTTTGCAATCTAGACACTGTAGCACGTTTCGTTTGTATTTGACAAACTTTGTCCGATCATGGACTAACTAGGCTCAAAAGATTCGTCTCATGATTTACAACCAAACTGTGTAATTAGTTTTTTTTTATCTACATTTAATGCTCCATGCATACGTCCAAAAATTGATGTGATGGAGAGAGAGTGAAAAAACTTGGAATTTGGAGGTGATCTAAACAAGGCCGCAATTTGTTATGTCACTATTGGGGACAAGATCCCCAAAGCCAACTCAAGTCATTGTTACAACTAAGTGTAAGACATCTGAGTACTCTATTAGCTCTCATTGCAGATATGTGATCCATGACAATGTAAAAGATGATCAAGCACAACATTATTAAAAGATTTCAGAATGTCTCCTAGTTGTCACAAAAACATGTCTATTTTCCTCACAACCTATAAGGATAGTAACAAATAGCACGTGGACAGAGGCTTGAACCTCTTGACACCATATCGAACAGTGCTGCCACACCTTGTCTGCTGCCACATGACGAAACAAGATCATGGGAGGAAGGGGAAGGGTAAAACCTTGTTTCTGTTAGCTTGGTCCAACACCATATCTCGAGTGTGCTGAAATATTGGAGCCTCACTTTCTGAATCAAGCAAACAAAGGATCAACAAACGGTACTCTGCTTTGACTTTATTCTAAGTCAAACTTTTCTAAATTTTGACCAAGTTTTTCAAAAAAATCTATGAATATCTATAAGTTAAAATAAATGCTTTGTCAAATCGTATTTTATGGAGAATTGAATAAAACTGATTTGATATGTTCTTAGAGGTTGGTGTATTTAAAAAAATGTCAAAGTTAAAAGAGGTTTGACTTAAGCAAAACGATATAATTTGAAATGGAGTGAGTGAAACCGAACAAGAAAATGGCTTTTGAGTCCCTGTGTTTGGTGTTTTCCCACAGGGGTCAACTTTCGCGAAAAGGCAACACGCACGCGGGGTCAAATTAAGATGATATAGGTAAAGCCGAAGCATCAGACATTCGAACTAATCCATTTCGCCAACTTTAGTGGCTTACATATTTACACGAGTCTACAAGAACCATATTCCTTCACCTAATTAACTACGACTTTCAATTCGTCCAAAGAAATAGTAAATTACAAAAAGTGATTATTTTATTCTCTGATGATGATCGATCTGACAAGTGACAAGTGAGCACGGAATAATTAATAATGTTGAGACTTCAGACGATGGTGCAGGCGTTGGGGTTCTCCTCGCTGAAGATGGTGGTGAGGCGGCCGTTGGCGTCGGTGGCGATGCTGTAGATGCCCTCGCGCACCGGCGTCGGGTAGTACCACCGGTACTCGCTGGAGAAGTACTCGTGCCGCCTCGGCGTGCCCAGCATCTCCCACCGCGGCAGCGGCGACGGCGCGTACCGGCCGTACCCGTACGCGTACCCGCCGTGTGCCGCTGGCGCCGGGGAGTACGACGGATCGGCCGCCGGCGGGCCGTGGTGGTAGGCGCTGCCTGCACTGTCGCCGCTTGCCGGTGCCGCCGTGGCGCCCGCACCCGCACCCGCGGGCACCGGACCTGAAGGCGTGAACCGGACGTGCTTCTTCTTCTTCTTCTTGGGCTTGCGTTGGGCAGGGGCGCCCGCCGGTGCAAACGGCATGCCCGGCAGGGTCGTCGTTGTTGCCTGCGCTCGCGGTGGATGTGGACGATCCGGATGGTCGGCGTGGGCGCGAGCGGCGTCGGTGGTGTGATGGCTGGTGGTGGTTGCCAAGGTGACGGTGGGCGCAGCTGTTGGGCGCACGTAGCATGTCTGCGCGGGAGCGTACGCCATGGCATAGTCCATTCCCATCCTCTCGTCGTACCTCATGCGCCCTTCTCTTCCTAGGAGACACATCAGAGGGTAAAGATATGATGAACTTGAACTTGAAGGTACGGTTATTATTGCAACTTAAGCAGAACGTGTGTTTTCCCAGAAAAAAAAGGAAAGAAGAAACAAACAAACAAAAGCAAAAATGGTACGTGCAAAATCAAATATGATGATCCAAACGATGACCAGGAATATGATGCGTGAAGTTGAAGGACTACATGTAATAAGGCAAACCAAGAGCAAATCTTCTAGTGTGCTGTATTTGTTCTTTCTTGTTGAGTGTATAGTTCCTGAGATGATTCCTCCAAAACAAAAGTGCAGTCGTCCCCCGAACAAGTTTCTAGCTACGAAATTTGCACGAAGATGCATGTTTTCATATAGCTCTACTGTCTAACTCAAAAAGAGTGTATAAATATGGACGTACCGTTGCACTTCCTGATAAATCTCGATATCATCCTGCCCAAGGGAGGAGCGCAAGAGCATCCCATCCCCCTCTCCGCCACCGCCAACTCCTTCTCCCTCGCCCGCACATCTGCATGGTACACCATCTGTGGATACATGCCTTGGTGCACCTGTCTGAACTCTGAAGTCAAGGACGGACTACTACAGCTTCTAATCAGACATCAACACCTCCACCTCGATCTCCATGTCCATGGTATGTAGCTAGCTGATCCTCTAAATCTCACTAACAACGAGCCAGCTGCAAAACCAGTGATCTTTTAAGCAAGGACGACGACAGTCTTGGAAAGCTAGCTAGGTTGCTGGTTGGTTTGGAGCGCGATAAAGGCCAACTGGCGAGCGAGCTAGTGAGAATCGAATAACAATGGTGTATTCGGCTCCTTCCTGAATGGTTCTTTGTGGTTGTGGACTAGGATCTAGATATGAAATGCAATGCATTGCAATTGTTGCGTCCATGGAATGGGACTATGGGGCTATGGGAGTGAGTGAGTGACAGACGAAGGAGCATCTCAGCCACCAAGAAACGTAAAGCGCGCGTGGTCCTTGTTTTGGGGTGTGTACGCAGGGTTTGATGATGAGCAGACGGCAGATTGGTGAGAGAGTGAGTGAGTGAGTGGAGTCAGAATATATGCGGCGGGAGAAACTTCAATTCATATACTTGAAAAGCGCCTTTGCATGGGATGCTTGCTCTGTTTGGGTCCGGGTCTTGGAAAGAGGAGTGGCATGTATAAAGAGCCGCCTGGCCTGGTCCGCGTTGTTGATAACAGTTTTTTGACTTTGCGTGACCTTTTCAGTCAATAATTTCTTCTAGATACATTCATGAAGTCCTTAGTTTACAACTTTTTGCAAGTATTTTTCAATACAATTCTACATACATAACTTATTATTACTGGTTTTCAAACTAAGCAATTTAAAAGTTATGCTTTGTAGTTTTGAAATTTTGACTAAATCTTGTCAAAACGACATGCTTTTTTTGACCAGATGTAGCTATGGACTATAGAGTTTTGCTCCGGTGGTCCTCTTCAAAAAATCTGCACGGATCTTAAAGCATCCTACTGATTAATTTAATTATTATAATTCATTTCGTTATGGGTTTGGATTGAAGACGGCCCGAACGAAGCCCGTCCCCTTCCCACCCGAGCCTAGAGTCCTTTCTCACTATCTCCGATCAAAGCATATCGACTCCGATCATTTCTTGTAGGAACGGCGGCATCCACGCGCCGCATTCCTAGCACTGGGCTTGTTTGAACCTGGTAGGTCCGGCCCTAATCCAGACCCATGACCAAAAAAAAAAAAAAAATTAATTATTAGCTGCTTTAAGATTCGTGCATAGTTTTTGGAGAGGACCACCGGAGCAAAACTCTGGACTATATTGTGCATGGTCAGACAGTGTACATTTTGAATGCTCCGGATGAATGGGTGACCTGTCCAGTGCTCAAGAGAACAGAGGCGTTGTTTAGTTGAATTTTACTAGATGGTCCAGCAGACAAGAACAATAGCTATGGACTATATTGTGCATGGTCAGACAATTGATAGAGGTAGGGTCTAAAGCATATTTCCCACCAGGCGATACGTTGGATAGTTGAACTGGGGTTGTGGATAGTCTGATGACCATTAGCAAGGATATCACTATGAAGTTTTACATTCATCGGGTCATCGGACGGATGGAGAAGGAAGAACCAACGGACTATCCTATGCGGTATAAAGACAAGAGACAATCCAAGTAGACGCACCGGACCGTCTGACGGTGGTGAACTTGAGCACTAAACGAAGCACCGGACTATCTCTAGCCAACAGCTAGTTCAACTGTCAGAAGGCACTGGACGATCAGATGGTGACCAAAATATGTGTAGTGAATCGTCCACACAAAAGTTGCATCGTGTTTCCATTGGCTATATGAGATGAATGGGCTATATTGTAACATCCCAGATGTTAAAAAACAATTAAAAATTTGATCATGAGCATCATGAAGCATAATCATCAAGTATTGTGGCATTAATGCATTTTATGTTTCAATTATAGCATGTCTATGTTGCATATAAGGTGTTCCATATATTGCATGAAATGTTATCATTAATGTTAATTAAGGATCTTGGTGATTTTATATATATGAATTTGCTTAAACAAATAAAATTTTATTAAAATAAAGTTTGTAGTATAAAGTGTGCTTCATAATGCAGAATCAAAAAGTAATGATGTTTTTAAATCAAGTATGCTAAATTTAAAGCTCCAAAGATTGGATTTGATGCCGAATCTCACACTTAGCCATTTTTTGCCTAAGTATTGAAATTCAGTTATGGAGTTCAATTTTGGGGATTTTATCAAATCAATTTTTACAAATAAAAGTTGACCAAACCTTGTTCCATTGCTTGGTACTATGCTTAATCTTTGTTACTGAGTAATTATTTGTAATGTTTGGTTAATGATTGTCCTCTATTTAATTGTCCAAAGTTGCTTAACTAAAACCAATTTTCAAAACCCTAACTGAAATCTTGTTTTCAGTTTCAAAGTGCCTATCTTCCAAATTCAAAATCTTCAAAACCATTAATCTTTTGGGGTCGATCATTTAAGTGAAGTTGGAGATTGTTGTTCAGTGAACAATTTTGCTTAAGGGACGTTAACACGTTTAGTAGAGAAATCGAGAGAACAAGAGAGGGAACGAATGAGTTTCAGTCGGTGAACAGTGATCGGGGCAGCTGCCTATTGAACTGCTTGCCGTCGGTGACCGCCACCGCCTTAGTGCCGCTCCTCAGCGCTTGGACATGCACCTGCTTCGTCGTGGCAATGTCAAGCAGCCGCTATCGCTCGCTCGTGCGCTGCCCTCGTTGTTAAAGCCCAAGCCGCCGGTCGTTTCTCCTTTACTTCCCTTCTCGATCCGCTGCTAGGCTGCTTGGTTCGACCAGCGAAATTCGCCGTGGCTACTCCGCCGCCGCCCAATTCCTTTTGACCAAAGCCTCGTCGCGTCTTTGCGCACCCGCTGATCCCTCTCGTGCCATCCTTCTCTGCCAGAGCTAGCCGAAAGCCACCTTCTTCTTCCTTGCCGTCCGTAGCACCGCCGCGTGCGCCCTCGCCATGGCCAGCGTGCCCCGCTGCATCTCTCTCCCTCCTATCTTCTATTTTGGCTTCCTGGTTATGCAGTGGTGCTCAACGGCTTGTTGGTTTTGTCAGGCAAACCCCGAAGCCGCCAGAATGCCGTCCTCACCGTCGTTTCGTGCCGCCGCGTCCGACCTCAACGCTGGCAGCCGCGTCCGCGCCATGTCCGCTTCAACCATCACGTGCGGCACGTCGAGGTGAGCACCGCGGAGCCGCCCCGTGCTGTAGCTGGGCCAATTAGGGGCCGTAGCAGCCAGTCTGTTGTGTCGGTCGCTGCCACGCCGCCATGGCTGGTGTCAAGCACGCAACGAAACCCTAGTCACCTAACCGCCACCCGAGATCGATGCGGGAGGTCACCTTGAGCATGTCGGTGCTACCCCCGTCGCCGGAGACCTCACCGGCGACGAGCTATCGCCGGTCAACGGCCAGGTACCCACAGTTGCGCGCGGGCGGTACTATGCCGCTAAGCAGGGCCCATGTGTCAATTAGTAAGGGTAGCTACGCGTGGGTGAGAAATGGTTTTCAGTGGTTTTTTATTTTTAGAAAAAAATTAAATGTGCTGAATCTTGTAAAATTCATAACTAATTATTGGATGATGATAAAAATGTGAAATTTGTTCTGTAGCATTGTTATGAGATGCTCTACCATGGAAAAATATGAATTGGTCATTTTCGGTAGTTTTGTATACTTACAAATTACCTCTTTTAATTAAAAAATGAACCTTGTATGATTTTTTATAAATAAAAATATTAATCTTGTGATGCTGAAACTTTTTGTATAAATGTTATGTGCTAATATCTATCTCCACAAAAAATTTGGTACTGTTTTGATAATTCTAACTTGGTTAATTAATTTAAGTATGTTTTAATGCCTTTTCTATAATTAATAAATACTAAAAATAATTAGATAAATACTTAAATGGCGCATGTGTGTTTTAACACTGTTTGTAGACCTTGGAACACAAACACCCCTGCTGTTCTTTGGCAACTCACTTACTTCCTTGTTTTGCTCATAATCAACTTGTTGATTAATAAATAAAAGGGAAATTTTGCTCAGGGACACTAAAGAAAGGCTTTATTTGCTGCCGGACACCGCCAACTCGTGTATTTGCTGAGTACCATTATGAATCGCTGTTTTTTTGCCAGAAGACACTGCGGCCATTATTTTAATCTTTTCTATCGTTTGGGAGAGAGAACAAGCAGTGGATGGACAAAGTTGCCCCTAGCTCGGTTGGTCTCTGCCAATATGGTTTGGTTGAACCAGGTTGTCCGACAAACCGGTCGTCTTCCTCCTCTAGACATCCCCAGCCGTTCCCCTTCCCTTCTTTCCCACTCCCAAACCAAGTGGTGCTGGAACCCTAGATCCCTTGATCTGGCGATGGCATCCAGTTCGCACTCTACGGCGACGTCTGCCCCCACTCCCGAGCTTGACCCCTTCAGGGATGCATCTGGGTTCTTGCCCTTGGTTTCCTGCTCCAAGTGCGGGACGAAGCTCATCGACCGGGTGTCGCAGAAGACAGGCAGCAAGGGGAAGAGGTTCTACAAGTGCCCTTTGCTAGAGCATGTAAGTGATTCTAGTTCCATCTGTTCCACAAGTGCTTATGTGTTTGTTCTATCCATTTGATTGCATTTGGTGAAGCCTTCTTCATTATGTTGTAATGGTACTCATAATGCTGCTGGTTGTATGCCCTACTGCATGGCCACAAAGGCTTCTTGAACACAGCACCTTTGTACCTCTTCTGGAAGTTCTTCACCAAATGCCTCATGCACTCTCTATGCTCAACTCCATTTGAAAAAACCGAAGTCACTGCATGTCAATTCCTTTACCAGCATCTGTAGAGATTATAAGTCCTGGTGGGGAGCCAATTGCAGTCTGTAGCTTCTCAAAGAACCATTTCCAACTGTCAGTGGATTCTGAACCAAACACACTATAAGCAACTGGAAACAACCAGTTGTTTCCATCTACTACTGATGCAGAGGCTAGCTGTCCTCTCCACCTCCCTATTAGCACTGTTGAATCAACTCCCAAGAAGGGTCTACATCCATTCAAGAATCCATCAACACATGACTTCAGTGCCATAAACATCCTTGAGAATCTCATCTTCTTTCCCACATTTTCCCATTCAATTTCCACAATGCTACCAGAATTGGTTCTCTCAACCTCTGCCTTGAAACTGAAGGCATCATCGAAACTATCGTTCCACTTGCCATTAATTTCTTCTAGAGCCATCCGTCTACCATCAAAGACCACATAGTATGACAAAGTAATATTATACTTCTTCTTTGGGTCTTTCTTCAATGCTGTTGCCCCTATTGTCGGTTCCTCTCTGAGGATGTCAATTATTCTGTCCCTCACCTAGGCATTGTTAGCCATACAATTTTGATGCAGTTTGGATGTGCTTGAACAAGTATGCTTCTCATACATCTTCTTTATCTGCAAAGCAGTTAAACAACAAAAACAAACATGTTCACAAAATTCACATTTAGTAACCCATCCTATCAGTTCAATAACAAAAATGATTCAATAGCATACCTGCCAAATTTTGCCATCTTGCAGCTGAGATGCATGAATCCTCCACTTATACCTCTTCTTCTTGCTCTTTGAACCCTTGCAGATCCCTTTGTACCTTGTTGACTCACTATAAAGAGCTACAATTTCAAACTCATTTAGTACTGCAAATTACCTAATTGCTCTCTTAAAGGTATCCCCATCCTCAAATGTGACCCCACAAGCTATGGTTGGGTTTTCTAAGTTAGTGACATATTCAAAAACTTCACAACCAACTTCATCATCAACATAAAGATCATTCTTACCACTACCATCAGAGTCATAAGCATCAACATCTGGACCTGCATTATCATCATTAAGGCCAGACATGTAATGGTTTTCATCATTCACCCCCACATATTCTTCTTCATCTTCTTCCCAAGACACATCATCATCAGCTACCTCCTTTCTTTTCTTCTTTGACCTTGGAACACTTTTCATCTCTCCATCAGTATTAGTGCCACCATCACAAACATCATCATAAGGATCTGGCTCTGCATCATCATGGTCACCTGCTTGAACAGGGGGTTCAAGAGCAGGTACTGCCTCATCAGCAGAAACACTCTGACTATATGCAACTGCAACCGTGTCATACACCCCCACATACACAACCAGCTTCCTTAGATCCCAATACATGTCAATAGCATCCATCAACATGGAGTCAGTACTAAGAGTGGAGTAACATTTTCTCGGCTTGTTGTAAAAACATAGATTCAAGCCCTGATTAGCTCCGCAAGCAACCTTAGCTGCTACATCATTAGTAAGATCCTTCAAATTCGTAGTGTCCCTATCAACCACTAGTTGGAAATCAGTTGTAAGAGGATTAAGATTCAGAGTGGCCCGCACATCAATCCGGCAGGCGGTACTAATGTCCATCCTAAAAAATGGACAACAAGAAACCATGAAATCCCTAGATTCGGCCCAACAAATACTAAGATGAGTAAGACAAATCCAACCACAACAAGCAAACGGGGAAAAAGAAAACGAGAGAAAAGGGGAAGAATAGGGCGTACCCTTCAGGAACCCATGCTAGATTGAGCCCCTTCGAAGGGGAATCTACACTTGGCCGCAAGCGCTTCACTTTTCCCGACGACACCATCCTTAGACGTCCATCAAACCATGGGCGCGAGCCGTGCCGAAGGAGGCGGCAGAAGCCAGGTCATCGCTGGAGCTTCATGGATGCGGTAAGAGATGCGGCGGCGCCTATGGCTGAGTGCGAAGGGGTTAGGGTTTAACAAAGGGGATGTGTGCCTTTGACCGACGCAGTCTGGTTCAACTAGGGGCATCGAGCGTCATTTTCAAAATTTTCTCTCTCCAAAATGACAGAAAAGAGTAAAGTAATGACTATGGTGTCTTCTGCCAAATAAACCGTGATTCATAATGGTACTGAGCCAATAAGCGAGTTGGCGGTGTCCGGCGGCAAATAACACCATTCTTCAGTGTCCCTGAGCAAAATTCCCCTAAATAAAATGGTTTAATTAAATGTTGGATGATGCAAATTTAATGATAGAGGCATGCAGTTGAGTCATGTGGTTTCCCTTGAGTGTATTCATAGTTGTGCTAGGTTTATTGGAGTGTTTGAGTGACACATATGTATGCTCTCTTATTAAAAATAACTAGTGAATGTGTTGCTTATGCAAATTGTTAGTGGATAAAATACCCACATGCAATCTCCATGTTTGAGATGTGTTTTGTGTGTTTCATGTTAGACTTGACTAATGATAAGTAGATATGTTAAATAGTGATTAATAATCCTTGTAATTAGTTTCTCATGCTTGATCTTATTAGGGGATCAAGTGAAGTACTTGGTTTCACATGTGTGCTGAAATGGCTACTTGCGCCGTTCCTATTAAGTGATTGTTTCCATGATGCAAACCAAGTTTTCTGTTAATGAATTGTAAACAAACATTGTAGATAACTCTCATGTCTTCCTTGTCCTAAATTTTCATGATTTTAGGCCTGCTTGTTTATGAGTTATAGATTTTACAAGTTTCCTGTCAGTTTTTAGTTAGTTTCTGAATAGATCTAAAAGGTGATGCTTTTTCCCTAGTTAACCTTTAAATCACCTTTTGGTAACAACTGAAAAGTTGTAGTTCTTTTAATAAGCTTTCCAAAATTGTTAAGGATCACAACTTTTGGTGATCTAGATCTCTAGTTATAGCTGTTTAAAGGTCAATGCCAGATTTTGTCCAAGTCTAGATAGAATTGCTTCTCTATGTTGTTTGACCTTGTTAGTTGTTGAATCACCTTTAGTAATAATAACAAAGTTGTAGACAAGTTCATGAGCTTTCTAGAAAGTCTAGGATCACCTTTGTTGGATGCCTACATCTTTAGTTATGGTTGATAGAAGTAGTTGTTGTGCTGCTGTCCTAAATCTGTGTGTACCAGAATTGTTTGTTTGAGTTTGCTTTTGCTTAAGTGTTAATATTAGTGTTAACTTAGTACACCTAAGCCATCTTGTGATCTTGTTGTTATGTGAGCACGTCATTAACATATAATGAGTCATGTTTGTATATGTTAAGCAAGATATGTTATAGGTTTGGGTAATGATGAAATAAAAACTTGATTTCTAGTGCTTAAGTTAAATGATGTAATCTTTCCCTTGTCTTGCTTGACTTTGGTATAGTAAGATGTGTTGGTTCCTTGATAAACACATAATCGACTTGTTAACTAAATAATTAAAATGCTTTGTGAAGCGTAACCCTAGTTGTACTACGAAGGAAAGTTGTACTCAACTTTCTTAGTTAGTTAAGTTTAGTCATGCACTTGCATGTCTCTCATCATGTAGCATGTCATGCATTCCATCTTGTTAAGCAAAGCATCATTTATTACGTGTAGTACATACGAGAGTAAGAAGGCTCATGTTGATAAAGTTTTGGAGGAGGTCCATCCACACGTGGTGTTGGTGCCTAGTCAAACTCTTTTGATCCACCATGGAATCTAACCTTCTCTGCAACGCAGGCAAGCCCCGAAGCATAAACCCCTTGACGTTATGATGCCCGGGTGTCTCAAGGCAATGATTAGTCAGTAGGCCAAGCAGCCCATGATACATCAGCTAGCAAGGGCCCAAAAGACCGAGGCTCAACTGGTCCAAGAAAAGTAGGCCAAGCGCTAAGGCCAAAGTCAGCCACAACCCCTTCATCAGACTTAGCCGCACGACGCATAAGAAACTCACAACCTCTCCACTGTCCTGGCCCTTGGGAGTAGTGGCAGAGCGTGCGGCCCAATCAAGGGGGCCATTTTGCAAGCACGTACTAAACAAGAAGATGACCTTATGGAAGTACGAGAGCTATGTAGGCTGGCAAGAGCTCTGTTGCGGCATGCCAAGTGTAGAGCCATCTACGGTGGAGAGACGATGCATTGCAAGCTAATTGTTGTGAGCCATGGAGACACTGCCACTTTGATGATGAAGAAAGCAGGAAGTAGAAATGGATACTAAATGTGAATTGTGTTGCTTGCTATGCCCTGGCCTGATTGCTTGCTAGCTGCCATAACTCTGCACTATTATTAAGTAATGGCCTTATATTTGTATTTCTATACCCTAGGAATTTGCATGGAGCAAGGGGGGCCACTACCCAGGTTTGCCTGTACATAGCTCCACCAGTGCTTGGGAGGAATGAGGAGAGGTCGAGCCTAGCCTAGTGTGCCTGCTCTGATAGGAGTGAGCACGCCACACTGACCCCACAAGGACTGAGGGGACAGTGGTTACCTTGGTCCTATCAGATGCCATCCCTGCGCCATGCAGCACGGACAAGACAACACCACATAGCGATGATAGCCAGGTACCGTGCCCACCATCCAGACATGGCTCGATGAGACGCATGTACGATTCTACCCACTATGGGATGGGATCCACAACGGTGGCCTTGACTTAGATGCCATCAAGACCACGCGGGAGCCATGACCCTAGAGCTCAAGATCGTAGCCACCTACTCTTAAAGATAACCATGCGATTGATGACCTGGGGGCAGTCACCAACTCCTATACGATGCCCCCATGAAATCCAAAGATGATGACAAAGACCACAACAGAGACCATGTCGTGCAAGACGACTGGCGAACCACCACCACATCTATAGTGTTGCCATGACCGACATAGTAGCACCATGCCACACCTTACCACGACATGGGCACAAGACCATGACAACAACCATGCCCGAATGTGTGCCACAAGACTATGTAGCTTGCAAGCCAAGTTAGCTAGGACCCTCCCTCAGGATCACGACCCCTCGGTCGGGAGAACCTTCTTTTTTGTATCTTCTCTAGCCCTGAACTCTATATAAGGGCAACTAGGGCACCATCCTAAGACATTCTCATTCTAATTCTATCCACACAGCACCAGACTCCTGAAGCCTCCCTTTAGGTAGTTCATCTCTTAGCTCTAGCTCTCCTACCTCTTCCACTATTCTTGCACCCTCGTTGTAAGAACATCAGAGCATTTAAGCGAGGAACATGCACTTAATCATCTCTAAGACTGGATGTAGGGCTCCAACCTAAACCAGTATAAATTCTCTTATCTTTTGGATGCTACCATCGTCTTCCTAGAGCAGCATGGCAATTGTATAAATTTACTAGTCTGGTTTATAAAACACCAACAGTTCACGCACCAGGTAGGGGACAGTCGTGCACTCTCATTGTTGAGAAGGAAGTTATGGCCCCCTACACCTACGTCAGACTAGATCTTGGCATGGCCCCTGATGGCCGCATATGCTTCCAAAGCCTTGAGTTCACCGACATCGATGGACAAGCTCTCATAAACGGTCTTCTCCCCGACCAAGCCCGACGCTTCAGGGACTTCAACTTTGTAGCCAACCATCTGGGTTAGCTAGAACTCAACAAAGAGAATGCAGCTCCATCGCACATCTCAACGCTCAATCATGGACCGGCACTCACCGGTCCGGCGATCGTCTATTCTAATGCGCTAGCATGTAGAATCGATGCCTATCTCAGGGCGAATCCTGAGCTAGAGCTAAGTAAACATGTTTTCTATGTGTTGGCGAATGCCTTCGCCCAACTCTCTAGAGGTGGCACCCTACCACTAGAGGCCAAATTCTAGAACCCCAGCGCCGCATTACCCTCCAAAATGAGGGATGCGATTGCACTCTTCGAGCGTGAGTTAGCCAGGTGTAATGGCCATACAATGATGCTAGAATCCTCTAGGTTTGTGGGGATGATGGAGCAGGATCTAGAGTCCATCTATGACCTCTTGATGGTGACTCCTGAGAACACAAACTTTGAGTCTGATTCTAAAAGGAGCTGCCACTAGCTGAGGGAATGCAACATGTTGCACCTCTCAAGAGGATGGGGCGGCACCGGTGGAGGATGTAGAGGATGACACCTATCTAATTCCATGCACCCTCAAAGAATAGGTAGAGTATGACTAGGAGCGCCTAGAATGAGCCAGGGCCCATGAGGCTGATCAGGCCTACGAACATCGTGATGACGAATGCCCTAGCCCATAGCGCCTCGACGCTGAGGGCGCGCTTGTGCAGGCACGCCATGTGTATGATTAAATCCAATAGGGCAAGAGGGAGACACCCATCTTCCCTTAGACTAGCAAGAATGTCGCAGCGACTGCCATGATCTTGCGGAAGGCCCCTGAACCCTCGACCGATGAGGGAAAGCGCGTTCATCAGGAGCTATGAGATTTGTTGGAAACTACAGCGGTGCAGCAAGCTCAAAGATATGTGGAGAGGCGGCATCCCAAGGCTAGCCTCATGCACATCTCCTTAGTGTGGGGTACCCCGAGGGGTATGATGCACCAAGCATACTTTGTCCTATCAACAGCGGCACGATGCGCAGGCGGGAGCATTCCCTAGTGCGTAGCTGCTATGTCGGGAACCATGACGCCCATCCGATGCAAGGCCCAAGATGCCCTAGGCCAGGCTTGGTGGGCAAAGATCAGCTACACTACATCGATAGCCACTACTACAGATTGATTTATCACTGTCGCCAGTTTCACTGCCATATCGATAGAGGCAACATTGTTATACTTCCACCGCTGGTTGGACCGATAGCGAGACCTCCTGAGGAAGAAAACTGGTAGTTGAAACTTCTATCACCGATGGGTTAAAAATAGATGTGGTAGTGGTATTTTCTCAGTCATATGAAAAGCCAAGCCGACTAGGATATGTGTTATGTCCGCTGGCCCTCCACGACTATTTTTTGTTCCGGCGGTAAAGTCAGCATGAGTTATTTTCCAACTACCCACAACACAGTTGCATCACCATTACTTGCACTTCTCCATCTTTAAGGTTGGCCTATTTAACTAGGGTCTGGATACACCTCTTGGGCTCAATCCACACACTCTTGAATCCACACACTCATGAGCTACTATATCTTTCCTCATCACCAAGAAGTGCTTTGTCTTCATCCTTGCATCTCTCATGACCTCCTCGTCGTGAGAGGTGCAAGATGGAGATAAAGCACCTCACGGGGATGCTAGTGTTTGGAGAAGGCCTTCAAGATTAGGTGCTTGAGATTCCATAATCTTGTTGCCTTTTAGGATCGAGATGCAGATTTGCATCCCTCGATCCTCAGAGGTAGCAAGATTATGGAATATAAAGCACCTTATAGAGATGCTGGTGCAAGTTTTGCGAGGTGCTTATTCTCCATCCTTTGTGAGGTGCTACCGTTGAACAAGAGCTTGACTTTGATGATTGTAGATCTTCTTGCAGATCTTGTGTTAATAGAAGATTTGTAATCGTCTGGTTCTCTCCTATTCAAGGGCTCCATACTCGATTGGTGTGCTTCAAGTTTGCAAGGTGCTCGTTCTTCAAGATTGGGTGCTTATATTCCATCTTGCAACTTTCACGGTCAAGAAGCAGATCACATCCCTTGACCATGAGGGTTGCAAGATGGAGGGTAGAGCACCTCACTAAGGGTGAAGTTTTGTGATGTGTTGCATCGTTCTTTAGATTCCATGATCTTTGTACCTCGGAGGATCGAGATGCAGATCTGTTGCTTTGTATGTGCAAACTGTCGTATGATACGAATATGTTATCGCATAGATCTTTATGGAAAATATGTAAAGAAGTACTACCCAAGTATTTAGGTCGATGCTTGATAGCTGAGTCTCATTGGCTCAAAATAGCTGACACTTGGAGTATCGCCTTTAGAACAAAAAAAAAGATAGGATCAAATGTGATATTCAAATGGTATATTCTTTACTTATAAGACCCTAGATATAATCTATGGTCTTGGGAAAACATTGTTTACAACATCTTCTGCATGGATGAAAACTACGATAGCCTCAGTAGCATCAGTGAAGTCTCTAATCAGGTCCTCTTGATCTTCCAACCGATCAGTGTCTGGAAAACCAGGTTCCAGGTGACGTAGCTCATGCCCTAAACGTAGTTGCGCTGCAGCCAGAGTGGCACCGGCACCATAGTAGACCCCATGAGTTGCCACTTCTCTGGCATGAACCGGGATATCCTATAGGCGATCTTCAAGAGAAACACCCCTGGCGTTGACTGCTGCAACTATGCCAAGTGTTGCACATTGGAGGGTCTTGTGGCGATTCTCTAGGTCGATCTCCCAGCGACGAGCTTCCTCAATCTCATGACAAGAAGCAGCCAGTTATTCCTAAAGATCTAATGGAAATGAAGGGTTACCAGATAAAGTCATGAATATAAAAACAAAGACCCTTCAAAGAAATTTTACTTGCTGCCCTAGCATGAGCTTCATCAGCCCTTATCTGAGCAACATTGGTCTCTTCTTTGAATGTAGAGAGGGCTATTTTAATGGCATCAAGACATTGCTCGAGCCAACCTACCTCAAGCATGGCTTTAGAATACAAGTTTCTGGCCTCCCTCCTTTCACAGATAAGATTCCGGATATCCTGACCCGACTCGGAGGATGAAGATGAAGATGAAGATACCATGGACCTAGCAAGATGTGCTTTGATAGCACACACAATCAATTGTTGTCCAACCTCCACCATTGTTCAGAAGAAGACTAGAAGGAGAAAACGAAGAAGAAAAGATATGTGTCATAGCACAACAAACGAACACAAGTAGTATTCCTTCTACTCTGCATTACCTCTAAATTTATAGCCCCAGGAGACCTCTATAGTGGGTTCATTGAGTTACGCGTGAGATTGGAGGGCATGTGTTCACACAGAAATTTGCTACTCCCTCCGTCCCAAAAAGAATGCAATTCTCACTTCCCAAAAAGTCAAGGGAATTCAACTTTGACCAAAATTACACAGAAAATACTAACATTTATAATCCAAAACAAATATCAATAGATTAATGATAGAATATATTTTCATAATAAGTTTTTTTGGGACAGAGGTAGTAAGATGCACAGGAAGCCCAAAACTCAGGGAAGCATGCGTGAGTGTTGAATGTTGTCCCAACTTCCAACACCGTCCCCAGCACTTGTTATGTCGGGAACTATCGTATACCTCATCTTCCCTAATGCGTGCTCCATAGATCATGCATCTTAGCTGCATTAAGTCTAGATGCATCTTCAAGGTTTGCCTATTTAAGTGGGTTTAGGTACACTAAGTCTCTTGCCCCTTCCCCCTCCCTCCAAATCCCTTAGAATTAGACTAAGTGAGAGAGCAGCAACTCCTTTCATCCACCATGGTTCATGGCATACTTCGATGGCTCTGCCGTTGCTGGGAGAAGGCTTTCAAGATCGGGTTCTACAGCGGCCTGCTAGTGGTCGTTCGTCATGGGTGTTAGAGGAAGTTCCATGAAGAGATAGGGAAGAACAATACCATCTTCGGTGGCCTGGGTCGTCGGTGACATGGCAGCTAGGCTCATTGATGGTCGGCGTGTAGGATACTTCTAGGTCAGAATATCTCTAGGAAATTCTAGAGGGTGGAGGGTGCCTTGCTGTTGTCAGGAAACCTTTTGTGCCCATAGATCTCGACCTGAGATCTCTCGATGCCGTGCCATGCGTTCCTCCGTGACGATGAAGAAGACGTGTGGGCAAGGCTCCTCGTCGGGCTCCTCATCCTCTAGGATGTTAGAGGGAGTTCTGCAAGGTGGTTCTTCTACATGCTTCTTCCAGGAATCATCCTTGCTCATGGCGAAGATTCAAAGGTGTGGTGAAGGTTTAGTTACACCTTCGTCTGGGTTCTACACTTCACGAGATGTCCATTGCTGAGTGCGGGGATAAACCTACGCTCATCGTTGAAATTTGTCTTATGTTGTTCCTTATGCAGATTTGTTGTGAGAGAAAAACACTGTTCGTTCACTGAAAAGTACTACTAAAGTATTACTGAAGAACAAGGCCAAGGTTTTTGTCATTATAACTGTAGTTGCTGATGGATCCTTGTTATTGTACGCCTGGTGAATGAAAAGTGTAACAGAGTTAATCAAAAAATAATATCTTTTGTTGATTTTGAACATTGTTACCTCACTAAGATGCTTTGGCTTTGTTATCGCGTCCATTGTTATTGTAGAGATCAGTACCTTTATTCTATCACCGTCGGATATAAGCGTCGTTGAAAAAATTGTATCACCTCCGCTATTCGCCTTTAGGTGTTAACATATTCTTGCTATAACCTACAAAACTAATGTTCGTAATATTTTATTCCTTTCCAACGTTCCATTTCCGTATGACACGCCCATCGTTAGGTGCTACGTACCATATTCTTTAAGACCCAATCACAACTATCGGTAGCCTTCACCATCGATATCGTAAAAATTTGCAAGCTAGCGTGAGACTCCCGTGTGTTTTAGAAATTTTGGCGAAATTGTCTATTCCCGCAAGTCCTACTTTGTAGTTAGCTTACAAAGACTGCAACCCACCTAGCCAACCTGTCCATCTCCTCGTCAAGTGCTATTTTTCCTCACCTACTCATCGGTGTGCAAGCCAGCACTCACCGCCGACAAGCTAGTGCTCCACGTCGATATGCCTCACCGGCATGCCCGCATAGATCCATCAGTGACTAGGCTGGTACCCATCACTACCGTGGCTGCTCGAGCTCACTACCACAAGATCCAAAGGCAAGGGTAATGCTTTCTCACACGTTCCCTTATCCATGTTACTTTCTTAGCATTTGATTCCCCTCTTATTTCATCTAAGTACAAATCAAGCTTCTATCTAATCATTAAGGAGCTCATGAGCACATCCCCATAGGCACACCTATTCTGATTCAGGCAACAGCGCCACCGCTTCCATCACCGGCTCCCCTCCACCACATCCTAGTCAAGATGGAGGAGGAGGCCACCAACAAGAGGAACAAAGTAGACATCCTGATAGACAAAGTCTTGGTCCTTATCCTCCACCACCTCACCGCTCGCACCTTGTGCAACTGCAATTGTGTGTGTCGCTCCTGGTACCGCTTCATCTCTGAATCGGAGTACCATAAGAAACTGCCCTAGTTTGTCGCTGGATTCATGTATGGCAACTAGAAAGGAAAACGCCGATTCACCAGCTTCACCGGTGAATACCCCTCCTTTTCCTTCTTGCCCTTCCCTATTGAGGATTTAGTCATCTTAGATTGCTGTAGAGGCCTCTTCCTCTGCTGGTGCGTTGGGCTTCGCTATGTTGTCTACAATCCGGTGACTAACAAATTAGTGATACTATCGCATAGCAACCTTTGTTGTGGTTCAGCTCGCTTGGGGTTCGATCCCACAATCTCCTTGCACTTCCATGTGGTAGAACTATGGGTAAGGTCGCCTAGGGTATTAGTTGTCATCATCTACTCATCCAAACTAGAGCATGTATGTGTAAAGAATCTGAATGGGGAGAGGATATTCTAGTATGCAAATTTTCAAGAACTATGTTTCTTAATGGTTTTATGCACACGCTGGAGGTGTCCCAGATAGTTGCTGATGATATGGAGGGAAAGACATGGAGGAAAATTGTTAAGCCACCAGGTCCTGCAATGTCCATCCATGGAGATTAGGGTCAGTTGTGTCTATGTATTGTTGATATTTTTAATAGGTCTGACCTTTCAATCTAGATCCTTGAAGACTATGATACTAGTAAATGGACATTGAAGCATACGGTGAACACACTGAGGCTATTTGGACTGAACAATATTCGACTCGGGTCCGAGACTACCAATGCAGACTATAGAGTGATTGCAGTTCACCTAGAATGGAATTTGATTTTCCTTGTTGGGGAGGATAGAACACTAATGGCATATGTCATGAGCCGCAGAAAAGTTCATGTCCTCCCTACCCTGGTCATCCGCTATCCTAGAAGTACCTGGAGTATTTATTTGAATGGACCTCACTATCTGCCTTATGTTCCCTTGTTCATGGAGTCATTAGTAGAGCAGTGAAGGTGCATATGCTGTATTTTGTTGTTAGGACATGTCTTTGTTTACATAGGAAGTTGTTTTGAGTCTATATATATAGTCCCATTTTGTTCAGAGCAGTAAAGCTTTGCATTGTGTAGGTTTTGGAGTGTCAGTGCTTTTGAACAATTTTCCTGAAATGGCTATGGGAGGAAGAAGAGGGGTTACATGTTGCATTGGTTGCCAAGCTAATCAAGGAGTGCCAATATAAAGGAGCAGAGCACATCTACCTTATTTTAGTTATGTAAGTCTATAAGGAGCATAACCTTTATTATGCTATCTATGTACCGCTTGTGTTAATTCATTAGTTGACACATTGTTATTATAACAACTACTCTTCATTGTGGACATGATGAATGATGTGAAATGATTAAATCTATATGGTGTGCGTTTAGTAAGTTATTAAGGCCCAGCTAAATTAGTAAATACATTGTGAAAACTGGATACCGTCACCGCCACTATTTGTCTGATGCGGCAAGGGTCAATAGTGTATCACTGCTGAATCGTTTAGTAACCCGACACCGACTAAAGGATCATCATGGGCGGATCGTACTGCAACATGACGGTGACCATGCCCTATGACCAGATGGTTCATACACTGAAGCGACGGTGATGTTCGCCTCGACACAGGCGGGTCATGCTCCAATGCGGTGGAATAAGGATATGATCATGGATGGATTGTGAGCCATGCGGCGATGTTAGTGTATACCCACATAGCCAGTTCATGCTCCAAGGTGATGGAAGTAAGGACCTTATCATAGACAGATTATAAGCCAATATGGCAGTGTGAGTGTACACCATAAACGGTCTCAGATAGCGATGGTGAGGGCTATGACCATCACTGTCGATAGCTTACAACCGAGGCCGAAATGCGTCTACGATGGGGGTTACAAGGTGGCTATGAAAGGTGCGAGTGTAGTAGTGAGAAACCCAAACAACCATGGCTAACACACTCTAGGGTCCGAGATGCTCGATGCAGCCCAAGCCCCGACGCCTGTGGCCCATAGGCGTTCGCTAAAAGGATCCAGCAAACACCGTTCCTAGCATGTTTCTGCATGCTGCCGAACATCATCAAGTATTGATCTAGGGACACAAAGCCTACCATGTGGCTAGAAGACTTCCGCCTTGCCTATCGAGCAAGCAGGGTGGACGATGATCTCTTCATCATCCAATACATGCCACTCTACCTTGTAGAAAGCGCCTAAGCATGGCTCGAGCATCTCTACCTTGTAGAAAGCACCTGAGCATGGCTCGAGCATCTCCCTATGGACAACATCCACTCATGGGCAGACTTCAAGCGCATCTTCATAGGGAACTTTTAGGGCACGTACATGCACCCTAGAAATTCCTAGGATCTCAAAGCCTACTAGCAAAAAGCAGGAGAGACTCTAAGTGCGTACGTCCACCGCTTTTCCAAGCAGTGTAATGAGCTTCCCGATATCATGGATGCGGACATGATCCAAGTGTTCATCTCTGGCATGACCAATGAAACACTCATCCACGACCTCAAATGCTGCAAACCATAGACGATGTGGGAGTGTTGCTCGACCTCATGACAAGTCATGCCTCCGGCGAGGAGGTTGTCCACGCGATATTCTACAAATATGAGGGTAAGGCTCAAGCCAAACCCATGGACGAGGCTAAGGACCGCAATCGATGGGGAAAAGGCAAGAAGGACAGCTAGAGGCACCATGATAGTGAGTTTGTCATGGTGATCGACAGGGTCCATAGGAAAAAGACTGGTAAGCTCAACCATTTTAGTTTTAACAAGATAGTTGAGATGTCGTGCCACAACCACAGCTATCTAGTCAAGCACACCCTCAAGGAGTGCGACCTCATCAAGCGCTACTTCAATGGCAACTACAAGGCAACCGGCACGGACATGCCAACTAGGTCCATTGGTGATGAGGAGAAAGGGGATGCATATCCTAACCCGAAAGGGTGCCTCATGATCTTTGGTGGGCTGGTGGCGTACAAGTTGAAACGCCGATAGAAGCTTATGGCTATGGAGGTCAACATGACCACCTAGGATGAAGCTGTCTTGGCTTTCCTAATATGGTCGGAAACCATGAACACCTTTGATAGAAAGGACCACCCCGACCACATTCCACAACCGGGATGCTTCCCTCTCATCGTGGACCCGATCATCAGCAAGACACGTCTATCTTGTGTCCTCATGATGGTGGGAGTGGCCTCAACCTCCTCTATGCCAGGACATATGATGCCATGGTCCTATCACAAGTGGGGATACGACCATCCGACGCTCCATTCCATGTAGTCATACCTAGGCTCCAGGCCATCCCCTTGTGCAGGTTGACTTACTCATGACGTTTGGAGGTTGAGGTAACTTTCGCATGAAAACGCTCACCATCGAAATAGCAGATTTCCCTAGCGCCTACCACGCCATCCTAGGTCGACCATTGTATGCCAAGTTCATGGTTGTCCCCAACTACACCAATCTAAAGCTCAAGATGCTCGGTCCCCATGGGATAATCACCATAGGAGGTGACGTTTAGCAGACCCACCTCTGCAATGGGAGAACTACGACATCATAATGGCTGCATGCCAACCCCTAGAGCCTCGAGTCACATGGGCGATGACGACTAGCGTCATGCTAGAGTCAAGCTTTGAAGGGTAGCCCCTAGGGGCTAGGCCTAAACACAACTTCCCTACATGGTAGGGGAGCACGCAAAGGTCACGCTCGATGACCTCAGCCACAACATGTGGTGGGATAGGTAACAACTTGACATGAGAATGACATGATCGATGAGCTCTAGAGGGCTCGCAACACAATGCATTCCTTGATTCGATGAGCCGCGCATTCTAGGCCTCTCCACGTCAAGCACCGCGAATGTCAAAAGCCATGACCAGCAGCGTGACAACCCAGCGTTCGCACCAAAGCTATGCCAAGACATGAGTGTCTCCGGTTGAGACTTTGTACATAACCATCAACATCAATGAATCCTTCCCACACCCAAAGATCAAAGTATGCCTCGATAAGCGCATGACAAAGCGACACCCTAATGACATGTGCGACCCCAAGTGATCCGTGTCGGTCGGCGCATGCAAGCCAACATGACTCACTCACGGGGGCTACATCACAACAAAACTGTGCATTGACACACATGCATGTGATGTATGAAACCAAGCTTGAAGTGCCAGCTCTAGGCAAGGTCATGATGCACCCACGCATAAGGAAAGAGGGAAGAAAGATAGTCATGACCTAAGAAAGAGAGGTCGAGGAGAGGCACGCTTCTACTGGTTCTAGTCTATGACACTTTGGTCATGAAAATGAAGTTGCACTAAGCCAATCCTCGCGGGTCAATCCCCAGGAACGACCAGATCATTGGCAAGTACATGAAAGAAAAAAGCGCAAAATCCAAACTAAGAAAGTTCATTTATTAAAAGTCCCTAGGTACAACCTAATGCCCTTGGCCACCACCATGGAGGATGTCCTCAATGTCCATGATGGCCATGATGGCAGCTGCGGCGGCAGTGAAGTCGCCAACCAGCTCTGCTATTCTGCTTGCTTGGCATGGTCCATGAACCTAGGGTCCAACTGATGGAAGTCCTGGCCAGTGCAGAGCTATAGCGTGGCAAGGGCAACTCTGGCCCCCTACTAGACTCTAGCTACCACCGAACGCTCGTGGTCCTCCATCAGAAGAACATCCCAGAGGCAAGCCTCCTTCATCTCCTAGCGGGAGGCCACCAACTACTCCTCCAATGCTGGCAACAAGAAGATAAGAAGATTAGGAGTGACAAACAACAAATAGGATGACAAGACAAAGAAGCATTCGTACCCATGATGTGGGCCTAGGCGTCAGCAGCCATTGCCTATGCGATGGCGGTCTCCCTCTCTAAGGCCTCGAGGGCCACCCTAATGGTGTCAAGATTGCGCTCCAGCCAGCTGACCTCATGGGTGGCATTAGAGTAGCACTGGCGGGCCTCATTCACCCCATGGACAAGCTCATAGAACTCACACTAATCATTTGAAGAAGAGGACGATGAGGATGATGAGCTCGACCCCCTTGTGGGCGGGGTCACAGCATAGGTGGTGTCGATGGCCCCTCTAGATGCAACGTGGGAGGCAGCCTTGGGAACACACATGGTCAATACAGGTGAAACTCTAAACCAAAACACCATTTGAATACTTACCCTTGATCACACAGATAGGCACAAAGATGTGACGATGACCTGCTAGACTCTGGCGACTCCTCCCATGGCCACTTGCCGTGATCCATCTTGGCTGGTGAGGAAAGGACTCCAAGTGCACGAGAGCAAGAATAGGGAAGTGGTGGAGTAGGTGACTCAAAGCTAATGCCTCTCCCACCATACCACTCTATTAGAGATATGGGCTAGGGGTACCTGCACTGCCCATATATATGACCACCACCAAGCTATCGGCCTAGCAGCCATCAAGGAGGAGGCCCATAAGGGCTGACATGATCAACCAATGTGGAGATCAGGTAAACCAAGGTAGGTGTATCTAGACGATAGCTAGGATCAATCTGTTGTACCAAACTAAGAAACAATCTGTTAGCTCGATCGACCTCTCTATAACTCTACCTTTCCTACCAAGGTAGGCATCTTTAACATCGGTGATGAACCAGAACTTGAGCAACTGGGCAAGAGGATCACCTTCAGCAAGCTCGACTTCATCATCGACCAATTCGGGGAACCCGAGCAGACTGAAGAATGAGAATAGTCCCTCCAAATCTGTGCTTTTGCCGTCGGGCTGGAGGAGGCTGTGGACACCGGACCAGACGCTCTCGCAATATACCTGAAGCGCTACGCTCATCTTTTTGTCAAAGATAGGCAAGAAGGTGAGATCATCCCCACTTTCCAGATCAGCAAAACCATGGATCTCAACTCTACCTTAGATCCAATACCCATACCTCACCACCACGCCCCCTAATCTTTGACAAGATTGGGGCGTACAATGACAACCCATGGCGAGACACTCTTGCAAGCTGTGGTGGAACCCACCGAACCTCCCATGGAGGAACACCGGCCATAGGAACCGATAGACCAAGACAACATCAATGACACCCCCAATCAACAAGGTTGGTGGGGCGACGCCGATGTATCTAGACTCATCGATCCAGAGGCTTTCCGCTGTTTTCTCTACAGCTACGACCAGCTACTAGAGAACTTGGACTCTGATGGTGACGACAATGAAGCCATCCCACGCGCGTTGAGCACTAACATTGAATCATCATCGAACAAGTAGCCAATGCTTGGATAGTCCCCACCAATGAAAGGGTAAGACCTTTTCCTTAACTGGAAAGGGTAATAGGGTAGTGTAGTTGATTACTCGAGCACTGACCCTACTTTGGGGTACTCCTAATCCAAGTTACATGCTTGCATATGGCGACCAATGGCCATGAGTAAGAGGGGGCTATCATCCCTCCCTCAACAAGATGGGAACCCCCATTAGCCAATAGATTGCCAAGTAGAATCACCCGAGGGAAGGGCCCGTACAACCAATAGCACCTCCCAAACAAAGCAAGGCTAGAAACTCTATGAGTTGGCCTACACGCATAACTACGTGGCTACACCAGTTGTCTTGTTATATTCTTGCCCACCAAAGGATCCAATTGCTCCTGACTCATTTGTTGTCTAGGATCAAGATCTAAATGGATCTCCCATCTTCATGAAATAGGCTACCCTCAAGCGAGAAGGATGGTGAATGGTCATAGGGATGTAAACAATGGCATCACCTTCCTCAGCCTTGGATCCAATGGTGACTCCTACCCCCAAGGATGGAGCCTAGCAGCAAGAACTCAGAACATCAGGATGACAGTTGACAATCGTCAGTTATGTCTAATTCACCTTTATTGATTCATGCTTTTCTCATTGCATTACATTCTGTGAGAATTCACATATATCCATTTGATGCGAATGTGTATTGATACCTCCCGAACACCTTAAGGAGGATATCCCTGAATTACTCAGGGGCTGGCTATATCAGACTGACCTAGTTATGAACATCTGTAGTTGTTATGATCAAAGGTGTGGGGAGTACGACCACGGATACCCATGGCAGACCACATGGGATGCGCCCCCATGGGTGGCCCAGCCCACAAGATGACTCTGCTCGACGCCTCCCGCAAGACACCAGGAAGATATCCTAAAGATACTATGAGATCTGTTAGGATATGTATGATCCCAAGATTCCTGTAATCAGTTATTACTTTCCGGTTATCTCTCAGATCTAACCGACTTGTAACCCTACTCCCTAGACTATATAAGGCGGACAGGGACCCCCTCCAAATTCACGCAATATCATACGATAGCTAATACAAACCAACAGACCATAGGAGTAGGGTAATATGTCATACTGACGGCCTAAACCTATCTAACTCATGTGTCTCTGTTGCCTTCTTGTTCTTGATCTCATGCTCCCCTGCCGATCAATCTACCTTCATGGGATACCCCTCGGAGGACTACCGATGATATTCTGTCGACAGTTGGTGCGCCAGGTAGGGGTGTGCGTGCTATTTCCTTGTTGAACAAGATGGCTTTTTTCGCAGGCTCTTCGTCCCTTCCACAGCCCGGCCAGATCTTCATGGTCAGATCCATCTCATGGGTCATCAACGCTGACGGAGTCGGAGAGCTCCTCAAGTCGGTGCAGATCAGTTCTGCACTGACCACCCCCGCACCTACAACTGCAGATCCAATCTTGGAGCCAATTTCGAGGTTTCCTTCTGCAACAACTTGCCGTCTGCTTCCGCGCTACTAGAGGAGGCACATCAAGAATGATGATCTGATTGAATCCATCGATCGGGTTGGGCTGAGGCTCACCGATTGTCTCTTCATCGCCGAATCGGCTCTGGACACTCTAGTTCAGCGCTGACCACCCTCTGATCTAGATCTATTGGAGTCTGCTTAGGAAACTATTGGGGTTATAGCCCTACCCTTTGGGTTCACCAATGCCACCATCGTTTACCAACATGCCCTGAGGGGCAAATTCACTGACCAGGTGGAATGCACACATCTACTCACCGACCAGGTCACCGTCTAGCTTCCACCAGCCATCAACATGCTACACTTAGGCCAGTGCCCCGGGGTGCCCCTCTAGACCATCTCGAAGGAAACTCCGGGCTTCGAGTCTTAGGGCTCTATGGAGTCCCTTGCTGAAACCTTCTTCGAGCAACTCCTCCTTCCACCCTTCCGGGGTGGTGCGATCTTCAACGTCAGCGTCGATAGCCCTCCTTGGAATGGCAAAACCGAGGAGGAGCATGTTGCTCGGTAGAACCGGAACATCAACCGCGTGCAGCGTCGAGAAAACGAGGCAACCATTGCGAGGGCCAAGGATGCTTAGAATAATTGGCTCGATTCACAGGGAAGACTGCTCCTGCTCCACCGCGACCTCGATGAAGAATTTCTCCGCGTTGACGGCCACGATGTCTTCAAGACTCCAAGCGCCAATCTGGCAGTAGCCACCAATGAGCTCACTCGTCTCCATCAAATGCCCGAGCTCACCAAAGTTGCCGCCATGCTTAAAGCAGCTCACTATCAGGTCAATGAGATTCGCGAGGATCAGAGACCTTCGTGCTCTATGAGCACGATTCACCGATCAGCTACGCCAAGATCCAATCACTGCCCTAGTCAAAGTTGTTTTGCTGACCAGTCACTACCTCTCTAGGGGGGAGCTAGGGGCCATCGCGCCGAACACCATCGCTAACATGACTAGGAGGTCAAACAGGATGCTCGAGTGCACCTCAGCAACCTCTGAGATGTGCGATGGCATATCGAGCAACGACGCTTCGGTCACCATGAAGACGAAGTATGTCACCACTAGGAGTACGAGCAGGAGTACGGCAACCCAGACTCAGCCCTCAAGCCTATCCCTAACCGCAATGCTACAGACAATGGTGTTGACAATCCTAAGGGCCTCTAGCTTTCACAAGGGCACTCCAAACACTTCGGTGGCCTCGTGGTTTTAAAATCACTGGAGTTGAGCCCTATGAAGGAAGAATGAACCCGACATAGTTGCTACAGGCTTACGCCACTGCTATCTATGCCACTGGAGGAGACACCAGTGTCATGGTGAATTATCTCCCCATCATGCTCGTGCCCCCCGCCATGAGCTGGTTTACTAGCCTTGCACCGGATTCCATCGGATCTTGGGAAGAGCTGAAGAAAGTCTTCACCGACAACTATATGGTCACGTGTACTTGACCCGGCACCAAGCATGATCTCAGCCGCTGAAAGGTCCTAATGGCTAGAGGGGGGGTGAATAGCCTAATAAAAATTTCTACAACAACACTTAACCAAATGGTTAGACAAATATGAGGCGAAGCGAGTGTTGCACTAGCCTACTTAAAATGCAAGCCACCTACCACAATTGTAGTTTAGATAGTGTCTATTCACACAATAGCAAAGACACTATCCTATGTTAGTGTGCTCTCAAAGACTAACTAAAGAGCCACACCAACCAAGCAAGCAAGCTCTCACAACTAGCTACACTAAAGAGCTTGTCAACTAGTTTGCGGTAAAGTAAAGAGAGTGGTTAGGATAGTTATACCGCCGTGTAGATGAAGAACCAATCAATCACAAAGATGAATAACAATGAAGACCAATCACCTCGAAATCAATGATGAAGACAATGATTTTTTACCGAGGTTCACTTGCTTGCCGGCAAGCTAGTCCTCGTTGTGGCGATTCACTCACTTGGAGGTTCACGCGCTAATTGGCTTCACACGCCAAACCCTCAATAGGGTGCCGCACAACCAACACAAGATGAGGATCACACAAGCCATGAGCAATCCACTAGAGTACCTTTTGGCGCTCCGCCGGGGAAAAGTCAAGAACCCCTCACAATCACCACGATCGGAGCCGAAGACAATCACCACCTCCGCTCGACGATCCTCGCTGCTCCAAGCCGTCTAGGTGGCGGCAACCACCAAGAGTAACAAGCGAAATCCGCAGTGAAACACGATCACTAAGTGCCTCTAGATGCAATCACTCAAGCAATGCACTTGGATCACTCCCAATCTCACTATGATGATGAATCAATGATGTAGATGAGTGGGAGTCCTTTGGCTAGGCTCACAAGGTTGCTATGTCAATGAAAATGTGCAAGAGACTATCCCTTGAGCCAGCCATGGGGCTATAAATAGAGCCCCCATCAAATAGAGCCGTTATACCCCTTCACTGGGCAAAACGCGCTCTGACCGGACGCTCCGGTCAAACTGACCGGACGCTGGCCCTCAGCGTCCGGTCGCCTGATGGACGCCACGTGTCATCTCCTTCAAACGCTGTTCGTCAGATCCCAACAGTTATGATGCTGACCGGACGCTCTGGTCAAAACTGACCGGACGCTGAAGCCCCAACGTCCGATCATTTCCAGTAAGCTCCCCGAGGCATGTTTTTCCGACCGGACGCGTTCGGTCCACCTTGACCGGACGCAGACCAGCGTCCGTGCTCAACCCTACCTACTGTGCCGTCTGACAGCTCGACCGGACGCAGCCTTTCAGCGTCCGGTCGCTGAGTGACCCAGCGTCCGGTCAGTAGACCGACGCCAGCAACATTTCGACCAACTCCATTTCAACTCTAACTTCTTCACCCTTGCTCAAATGTGCCAATCACCAAGAATTTTGCATCCGGCGCAATAGAAAATAGACATTTCATTTTCCCGAAAGCGCCGAACCCATCTCAACCCTACAACCACCTTGTGCACATGTGTTAGCATATTTTCACAAATATTATCAAGGGTGTTAGCACTCCACTAGATCCTAAATGCATATGCAATAAGTTAGAGCTTCTAGTGGCACTTTGATAACCGCATTCCGATACGAGTTTCACCCCTCTTAATAGTACGGCTATCAAACCTAAATGTGATCACACTCTCTAAGTGTCTTGATCACCAAAACAAAATAGCTCCTATGGTTAATACCTTTGCCTTGAGCTTTTTGTTTTTCTCTTTCTTCTCTTCAAGTGTAAGCCCTTGATCATCTCCATGCTATCACCATTGTCATGTTATGATCTTCATTTGCTTCTCTACTTGAAGTGTGCTACCTATCTCATGATCACTTGATGAACTAGGTTAGCACTTAGGGTTTCATCAATTCACCAAAACCAAACTAGAGCTTTCAGCCGCATCAACCAAAAGCTTTCCGAGCTCCTCTACATCTATATCCGACATTTCTTCGAGATGAGGAACTCTATTCCTAACATCACGGAAGCTGAGGTCATCACCACCTTTATCTGAGGACTCCACCATCATGAGCTTCACTCCAAATTCAACCACAAACTGCCCACCGGCATTGGAGAGATGATCACTATGGCCAACCAGTACACTAACACCGAGGAAGCCGAGGTGCGCTTTAATGAGGATGTGAGCACTCATCACCCATCTCACCGCTACGACGACCGCCCCGACGACCGACACAATAGCGACCACTGCCCTGATGACCGCATCTACCATTATGACAGTGGTCGGGATCAGACAGGAGGACCTAGGCCTGGCCAAAATCACCACCACCGGCCAGACCACATCATCACCGCCATCAGTCAACCTCATGCCAAGCACAACTATGATGAACAGTACCAAAAGATCCTCGATGGCTCGTGCCCTCTTCACAAGAACGCCAATCACAAGATGAAGGACTATATTAGTTTGGCTAAGGAGTTCTAGGACAAGAGGCTCGACGACGACGCCAACGATGGAGCTAGAGGTTGCCGACCACCTAGGGGCAACAACAATGCCTTTTAGGACCACGATAAGGTGGTCGCCACCATCTTTGAGGGCCTCGCCTCCATTGAGAGCAGAAGAGAGCAGAAGCTCACTGCACGACGGGTGCTCTCCGTCACTATGGAAGATGCCACCGCTAACCCCATCTATTGCCCATGGTCCGAGATCCCCATCACCTTTAGTAGGGCTGACTAGTGGGCGGATATTCCCTACATAGGGCATTTTCCCCTCATCATCGACGTAACCGTATAGAAGGTGCTCTTTAGAAAAGTGCTCGTTGATGATGGGAGCGCTCTAAATCTCCTCTTCGCTAGAGCCCTAAAAGAGCTAGGCCTCGGTTTGTCAGATCTCACACCTTCCGACTCCACCTTTTGGGGTGTGGTGCTAGGTAGGGCCTCCAAACCGCTTGGAGAGATTACCCTACCATTTCAGTTTGGCACAGCAAGCAACTACTGTGTCGAACATATCAACTTCTATGTCACCGACTTCGACACTGCCTACCACGCCATACTTGGTTGGCTAGCTCTGTCCAAGTTCATGGCCATGCCACACTACGCCTATCTGGTGCTGAAGATGCCTTCGCATGCTAGAGTCTTGGCCCTGTGGGCCAACCTCACCATCACCTATGCTTGCGAGATAGAGTCTTGCCCTTGCCGAAGCTACTGAACTCTCCATCTAGATGGCTAGCGTAGTCACTGAAGCCAAGATGGTGCCTACCAAAGACATGGAGATCCTAGAGCTAGAGCCTCCCCATGCCTCTGCCAAGTCAAAGGAAGTCAAGGAGGTTGGCCTCGGCCTCGATGATTCCTCCAAGATCATGAAGATTGGGGCTCACCTTGACCCCAAATAGGAAAACATGCTCGTCTCCTTCCTATATGCCAACATCGACATGTTTGCTTGGAAACCTATAGACATGCCAGGGGTACCATAGGAGAAGATCGAGCACTCCTTGAATGTCTCACCGACCACCAAACCGATGAAGCAGAAACTCCATCGATTCATGCCAGACAAGAAGGAGGCTATTAGGGTAGAAATAAAATGGCTCTTAGCTGCTAGATTCATAAAAGAAGTGTAGCATCTTGATTGGTTAGCAAACCCTATTCTCGTTCGAAAAAAGAATAAAGAATGGAGAATGTGTGTTGATTATACTGATCTTAACAAACACTGCCCTAAAGACCCCTTCAGCCTGCCTCAGATAGACGAGGTTGTAGACTCCACCACTGGCTGCGAACTGCTCTCCTTCCTTGATTGTTACTCTGGCTATCACTAGATTTCCCTAAAGGAAGAAGATCAGATCAAGACATCGTTCATCATGCCCTTTGGTGCTTACTGCTACACAACCATGTCCTTCGGACTCAAGAACGCTGGAGCAACCTATCAAAGGGCCATCCAAACATGCCTCAACCAATAGATCAACCGCAACGTCGAAGCCTACATCGATGATGTGGTCGTCAAGACCAAGGTCGCCGATAATCTTATCATCGACCTTGAGGAAACTTTCACCAACTTGAACAAGTACCGATGGAAGTTGAACCCTTCAAAGTGCATCTTTGGAGTTCCATCTGGTATACTGCTGGGCTACATTGTCAGTGCTCGAGGCATCAAACCTAACCCTGACAAGGTCTCTGCCATCACCAACATGAAACGGCCAACATGTGTCAAGGATATATAGAAGCTTACAGGCTGCATGGCCGCCTTAAGCCGCTTTATATCACGCCTCGGTGAAAAAGGGCTACCTTTCTTCAAGATCCTCAAGGCCTCCGAGCGCTTCTCCTGGTCAGAGGATGCAGACATAGCTTTTGAGCAACTCAAGTTGTTCTTAACAAAGCCTCCAGTCGTGACAGCGCCACGACCAGATGAAACTCTATTGATCTACATCACTGCCACTTCTCGCGTCGTCAGCACAGCTATTATCATCGAACGTGAGGAAGCCGGGCACGCCTACAAGGTGCAACATTTAGTGTACTTCATAAGTGAGGTACTTAATGAGCCCAAAACTCGTTATCCTCAGGTACAAAAGCTATTATATGCAATTCTAATTACGTTGCGCAAGCTCCGACACTACTTCAAATACTATAAGATCGCCGTGGTCACTGAGTTCCCTCTAGGGGACATTCTCCGCAACAAGGAGGCCAATGGCCACATCATCAAGTGGGCCGTTAATCTTGGTCCTTACTCCATCAAATTTAGAAGCAGGCCTACCATCAAGTCACATGCGCTCACTGATTTCATCGCTGAGTGGACAGAGATCCAAGAGCCTATCGCTGCCACTTGCCCCGAGCATTGGGCGATGAACTTTGATGGCGCCCTTAACATCAATGGTGTTGGAGCAGGTATTCTATTCATTACGTCGACCAAGGATAAGCTCTGATACGTTCTCCGGATACACTTTCTGGCCTCCAACAACGCCACCGAATATGAAGCATGTCTCTATGGACTCCGTATAGCCCTCGAGCTCGGCGTCAAACGCCTCATGGTGTATGGGGATTCTGCACTGGTAATTAACTAGCTTAACAAAGACTGGTCTTGCTCTAGCGAGAAGATGGACGCATATTGTGTCGAAATCAGGAAGCTTGAAGGAAAATTCTATGACATCGAGTACCATCATGTGGTACACGACCAAAATCAACTCGCCGATCACTTATCCAAGTTGGGCTCTTCTCACACCGCGATCCCAGCAGGGGTCTTCGTTCAGGATCTCCTGGTGCCATCCATAAAAGAATATAAGGAAGTTCAGGAAGTTCCCCCAGCCGAGCAGCTGGTACTTACAGTACCTTCGCCGACCGCCGATTGGAGGGAGCAATTCATCAAGTACCTCACCAACGCCGAGTTACTCGCCGACAAGACTGAAACCGAATGCCTAATTCGTCGAAGCAAGCATTACGTGCTGGTGGATGACAACTTGATGTGGAAAAGTGCCAAGGAAGGGATACTGTAGAAATGCATCACCCAAGAGGAGGGAGTAAAGCTACTTCTCGAAATTCACTTTGGTTCCTACAGCAACCACGCGGCCTCGAGAACACTAGTCAACAAGGCTTTCCGAGCTGGTTTCTATTGGCCCACAGCAGTCACTGACATAGAAGACCTCGTCCGATGTTGTGAAGGATGCCAATTCTTTGCTAAGCAAATACACATGCCAGCATAAGAGCTACAAACCATCCCTGCTTCCTAGCCCTTCACATGCTGGGGACTGGACATGATCGGGCCTTTCAAACCAGCACTAGGTGGTTTCGGTACATATATGTCGCCATCGACAAGTTCTCCAAGTGGATTGAATATAAAACGCTCGTCTCGGCTACTGCAAAGAAAGCAGTCAAGCTCTTCAAAGATATCATCCACAGATTTGGTCTCCCAAACAGCATCATCATCGACCTCAGAACTACATTTACTGGCCATCACTTTTGGGACTTCTGCGAAGACCGTTGCATCTCCATCAAATATGTCTCCATTGCCCATCCAAGAGCCAATGGCCAGGTTGAATGGGCGAACAACATGATCCTTGATGCCCTCAAAAAGCGACTATATCAAAAAGAAGAAAAGCACCCAGGCAAATGGCTCAAGGTGCTTCCATCTGTAGTCTAGGGACTATGTACTCAAGCTAGTCATAGTACCAGCGTGACTCCATACTTCTTGGTCTATGGCTCAGAAGCCATACTACTAGTGGACATTGCCTTCTGAGCACCTAGGGTGGAAAACTATGATGAAGAGCGGGCCACAGCTGTTCGGTCAGAGGACATCGATAGGGCCGAGGAAGAATGCCTAATCACCTGTGTCTGCATAGCTAAATATCTGGAAGGCTTGTGGAGGTACTACAACCAAAACGTCAAAGGTCATTCATTTGCTGCCGGCGATCTTGTTCTCCATAGAAAACAAAAAACTGAAGGGATGCACAAGCTCTCTTCCCCTTGGGAAGGGCCTTATGTCGTCAAAGAGGTTACCCAACCAGGGTCTTATCGCCTAAGTGACTTAGAAGGAGTCGATGTTCCCAACTCATGGCACATCGAACACCTTATACGTTTCTATCCTTGAAATGTTCCAGATATGTACTCTCCACTTTTATATTGAATAAAGTTTTGGTCTCCATAACTTGTCTCCATTTTGTCTCTATTGTGGTTTAACATCCACTCGCGGTCGCCGAGCTCTATGCTACTTCATAACGAACTCCAATACGTTATCGCCATAACTGTGCCGACCATGTTCCTCTAAATCTCCAACGTTATCGTCGAACCGTTTTCTCCAAAATCGCCGAACACGTTTTCTCCAAAATCGTTGAACACGTCTCCTCTAAATCGCTAATGAATTTCGCCATGTTTTTTCTCCAAATCACCGAACACTTTTCTCCAAATCTCCAAGATATTTTGCCGATCGGCGAGCAACATACTTTCTTTTTTGATCTCTTCGGAGAAGACCCAGTCTCCGATCTCTCCCTACACGTGCTATGGGCTCTGCGCTCTGTGTTATGGGTGGTCGGCTGTGGTTCCTTGGTCATGCCTTTTCGTCCTACACGTCTATGGGCTCCGTGCTCGACATTATGGATTATGGGTTAGCCAAGGCCGAGAGTTTAGCATAGAATAAATTGCTCAGACACCGTTTATATTACCTATATCTCCAAGTTATCTTGATAACCACCGTGCAGCACATGTCCCGTTCTTTTCTCTATGGAGAAGACCTAATTTCTGATCTCTCCCTACACGTGCTATGGGCTCCATGCCCTACGTTATGGGTGGTCGGCTATGGTTCCTTTGGTCACGCCTGTTCCTCTTACACATGCACGGGCTCCACGCTCGACGCCATGTACTACGAGCTAGCTGAGGCCATATGGGTCAATAGTGAACCAACTGCTCAGACTCTACTTACATTACGTGGTTAAAACTATGAAGATTTTTTGCCAAAATACAATCTAACTGCATACACATGCACCTTATAATATTTATCGTATACATAAGTGGTTTTTACACCTTCGTGTGTTCTAACTACACTGTCCAGAAATTACAGATGATATTCGCCAGGCGGATCATTGTGCCCCACCATCGCCGTCCATTTCACCAAATAGGTCTATATCGCATGCCAACTTTTTTGCTGCTTCCTCCACCTCATCCTCGAGCTGCTGGGTCTCCGCTTCACTCAGTCCTTTAGTGAACCCGCCCCCTATCGACTAAAGGTCAATGGCTAGATAGTGGGACCAAACCACAGCAAGGGCGTGGGTAGCGGCAGTAATAACGACATCATAGTTGAAGCCCTTGAAGCTCTCCCACACCATCTTGCACCTTTCGATGATGATGTCTGGGCATGGTGGCCTACCATCAGGCTAAGGAGCCACTTCTGGTTCAACGTAGTTGAGCACTGGTCTGATTCTAGCAACCACAGTGTCAAACTTAGCCCTTTGGGTCTGAGCGTCCTGCTCTAGCACATCAAATTGTGCCTTGACCCTATGACGGTAGTCTGCAAGCATTACAAAGTTCCATCAAGCGAGAAAGTTACTTTAGCGGTAACCCTGACCAGGGAATACTCATCGTTTAGCTCCTCAGCTAGCTTGCTTGCTCGCCCTGTCTCCTTTGCCTTCTCCTCTCGGAGTTGCTCGAGAGCTTGGCACAACTAGATGAGCTCTACATCTTGTTCTACAAGTACAATAGTCAGCGCCAAAAGTAAGCGTATCCAACTATGTAGAGCACTTTTGTCGATCACACGTACCTTTCTTCTGCTCGAAGACTATCTGCAGCTGTTCCAAATGCTTAGAAGCATCCTTCAGTTGTGTGGAGGTAGTGGCTGGCTGCTCGGACTTGCTCTGCAGCTGTTCTTTTGCAGTCACTAGCTGTTCAGGTAGGACTCCCTTCTGGTGTTCCAGGTCCTACGCGTTGGATTCAGCGAGGTCTCGCTCGCACCGGGCCCTCAGAGTGTGTTTCTCCAAGAGGTTTATCACCTCTTTGAGTTTTAGGTTCTCCTCGGTGAGGGGCTCCATCCTCTTTATTAACTGATGCCGCTACTCGGCAGTCTGATTTATTCCTTGAAATTCACAAGGATAATAATGGTATTCGATCTCAACCATAAAAAACAAATGCTCTAGATTTAGTACTAACCTCGATTTGTTTTATTACTCTGGCGAGGGCGGATTTCAGCCTCCTTATCTCCTTGGGGGTTTCCTCTTCCTCCACAACTACCACCTCATCACCGTGCCTACAGAGGATTCAGATGGATTGGATTTGAGGTTTAGCCCGAATGATCTCCTCCACCTCATCCTCTTCTTCCATAGCAGCGGGAGAAACCATCGGGGGGCCCTATGACCGGACAAAGGGTCTGACCATGCCCCGTGATGCCTCTAAGGGCACCTTTAGATCTGAGGGGGCCATCGGTTTGGTTGACCCAGACTCTGGTGCTTCGCTGGCAATTCTAGCTTCAGCTCCTAAAGGCCCGGCAGCAACCACTGTCACTTTAGGTATTGTCCCCGACTCATTCCCCGCCGATGCCAACCTCTCACCATGTCCAAGTCCACCCACAGCAGTGGTTGAGTCTTCCACTGGCTGCCGAGCACCCGAGGACCCCGACATGGGAGCTAACGGCGTTACCTCCACTCCAGGATCAGCCCGAGGTTGCTCGGATGGGTCTAGATCCTCTATCTACCTTGCACTACATCAAATCATCTGGTCAAGCGGCAAAAAAGCTAATACAAGACAGCAAAGTGACTCCAACACAAGAATACTAACCATTTGGTCTACCGGTGCAATTTTTTGAATTGGCGATGCCTGCCTGAGCCCCCAGGCGCGGCTATGGGATCAACCCCTTTATCCTAGGGTAAAGGTCTCACCTCCTCCACAGTCAACCTTTGCTCCGCCTGCTGCTTGGGGACTCCCGTCGCCTGCCCAGTGGAAACCCCTGTCGCCTGATGCTCAGGGACTTCTTCGCTTCCCCTTGGTTGCTCCTCCATGTGTGTACTGCTTGGAGGTGCTTGGGTGCTCGGAGGAGGAGCAACTGGATCTTCATTGTCATTAGACCACTCGAGCACCACGGTCCTTCGTGGTCGGGTGGTCTGGTCGCCACCAACCGAGATGCCGCCCCGTTTGAGGGGAGCAGTAGCCACCTTTTTTCTCTTCTTCTAGGCTGGCTCATCTACCACTGCCCTCTTTCCCTAAACTTTCTCCATCACCAGGGGTGAAGTCTCCATCCGGCCAGTGTCGGTGCCTCCGGATTCTAATGAGGTGCTAGCCGCATCTTCTTTAGACTGAGCTGATCGCCGGGCATCTACTCCCCTCGGCCAATCCCTCCTTAGGACGCCGAAGAAATACATTGCTCTTTCCTATGAGTGGATCTTTGCACAAGTGAATCAGTTCACTGTTCATCAATACTTCAGGATTAAAAGTATCAGGAATAAAAATCGAGATGATTACCTCTAGGGGCGGATATGTGCAATTGTAGGCCCTCGTTTGCTTTAGCCATGCGAATGAAGTATTGGGAGCGAATAGCTCTGTGGCCTGCTCCAGGACATCCTTCTTCGTCAATCGTTTCGACCTCTCCTAGGTCCCATCGTCATCACCTCTGAAATCATAGCCTGGGTGGGCCCTCTCCTTGCAGGGCTAGATGCGGTGCACTATGAAGCTTGTTGCCACCAGTTCACCTCTAATTTCCACGCCTCTAATCAGGTCGAGGAGCACCCTCACTTGTTCCATTTTAGCACTATTCAGTTTCTCTGACCAGCTCCTCTGGTTCTCTGGGATATGGTGGACATCGTAGCGGATTGCAGGGGGGCTCTGTTTCATGTAGAACCATTTGGAATTCCACCCTTTCAGAGAAGTGTTCAATGGTACGTTGATATACTCGTTGGCCATTCCATCTCGGAGCTACAAGTAGACACCACCGACCACCCTAGAGCTACCTCCACCTTTCTTCTTCAACCAGAATAGGTGTCTAAAGAGGTTGAAATGCGGCAGAATCCCTAGAAATGACTCATAGAAATGGATAAAGATTGAGATGTGCAATATGGTATTTGGGTGGAGATTGCACAAACTGACCACCCAAAGCTCCATCAAATCCCTAAGGAATGGGTGAACAGGAAATCCCAACCCACGCCATAAATAATTTTCAAAGACTACAACTTCATCAGTGTTAGGCATTGGGAAGGGCTCACCATGGGTTGGCTGCCATCTGGTGGTTACGCGATTAGGGAGAACACCGGCTTCCACCAATCTGTTCAACTCTGCTTCTCCCATACGCGACGGCACCCACTCTTCATCATGACGTGCTTTGGTTCTCGCTTTCTTTGGGCTCGTCTTCTTCGATTTGGCGTTTCCCTTCTTTGACGCCATCCCTCGGAATCGATTAGGGTTTGGCGGCGGAGGCTACTGTGGATGCAAATCTAGAAATGCAAGAGCTTTGGAAGATGAAGTGGCAAAGGTGGGTGCGCAGGGTGCAGCGCTGCTGTTATAAAAGCATTTTCCCCACCTCTTCGTAGTCGCGGGTTTTTGGGAAACCGTTCCCATGATTTGCGTCTCTCTGAATCCTCGACTACAGCAAGGTGTGCCATAACATGGGCTTTCGTGCAACCACAGCCCACGTTGCCCATTTATCGACACTGTCAATTGCTACTCGCCGAATAATCGCCGACTTCTCCGCCATTTATTGAGGCTCGGTAACCGACACTGTACAACCATTACTCTGGTTTCTTCTATATGGTTTGATTTCTCTGATATCTCCGCTGGCAGCTCAGGGACTGGCTGCCTGCTCGGCTAGTTTTATGCTTTCTAACCCTGGCACCACATGACTGCATCACCTACTGTCAGACTCAGGGACAAAGTGGGCACACTTCACCTTGCGGTGAATGTGCTCTGTCTCTTTTTGGGTCATGCCCAGGGATTGGCTACCTATTCAGCTGGTTTTCTATGTTTCTTCTACTTTCTAACCCTGACACCACATGACTACATCATCTACTGTCAGGCTCAGGGACTAAGTGGGCACACTTCACCTCGCGGTGAATGTGTAGGATTTTTTCTTGAATAATACATGACTATAGAAGAAGATTGACTCCTACTACCATGGTCGGACTCTAAGTGGGCACACTTGGTCCACTGTGAAGGAATTTTCGATTCAGAACTTGAGCTCCTTATACCCTTAAGGCAAGCAGTACTTGGGTCACACTGCTCAGCGACAGGTCACACTACTCGGCGATGATTCACACTGTTCGGCGACGGTTCACGCTGCTTGGTGACAATTCACACTGTTCGGCGATGGTTCACGCTGCTCGGCGATGATTCTCACTGCTCAGTAACTCATCATGCTGGTTGGACCATGAGTTTGACTGCTCGGCTTTATTCGCACCTGCTCGGACAAGCTCAAGATGGTGTTGCACAACGGGTATAAGGTGCTCGGGGACTAGCTATGGGGGGGTATGACCCTAGATACCCACGAAGCCTTGTGGGGCATGACTCTGCTCAGCGCCTCCCGCAAGACACCAGGAAGATATCCTGAAGATACTATGAGATCTGTTAGGATATGCATGATCCCAAGATTCCTGTAATTAGTTATTACTTTCCGGTTATCTCTCAGATCTAACCAACTTGTAACCCTGCCCTCCGAACTATATAAGGCGAGCAGGCCCCCCCTCTAAATTCACGCAATATCATACGATAGCTAATACAAACCAATAGACCACAGGAGTAGGGTATTACGTCATACTGACGGCCTGAACCTGTCTAACTCGTGTGTCTCTGTTGCCTTCTTGTTCTTGATCTCACGCTCCCCTACCGATCAATCTACCTTCGTGGGATACCCCTCAGAGGACTGCCAATGATATTCTATCGACAAAAGGTTACACTAACCTACCGTTTTGATGAAGGAACTACAGAGGCTATCCTACGGTCCACGCTCCTACTCCCCTTTTTTCCTTTCGCCGATCGAAGTCTCATAGGCCTTGAAATGGTATAAGTGACTTAACAAGACCTTGTGTGGACTCTACCAAGACATTTCATTCTGGTCGAATAATCCCCAAGTAGTTAGTTTAAAAGCTTAAAACAGCATCAAACACTAAAGACAAAGAAAGATGAAAAATGAAAAGGTGTGCAGGCTATGCTGAACAAAAGCTTGCTTCAAGCAACATCGTTCCGCCCCAAACAAGTTGGGTGAACCACCCGAATTTGATCGAAGCTCACTATGAACCAAAGCTTCATGCTCTTTCCTAGATTGAGTGAAGCCTTGGTCCCACGTGACAAATACCTTCAAGCATCTCAACCCTAAAAGTCTCATGAGATATTTGGGTCATGAATCTAATATCGGCGTAGCTATGTGAAAGCCCTAGTTTGGTTTTGGTTAATTGATGAAACCTATTTAGACTAACCCTAGCTCTAAGTGTGGATTTGAGATCGGTTGATCCAACCCAAGTGAAGGAGCTAGGTGGCACTCATGGATGGAGATGGCCACATAAAATGAAATCCATGATGGTGGTGTGGACATGTGATGATCAAGCTTTGGGATTTAGAAAAGAAAAAAAGAAAATGGGCTCAAGGCAAAGGTGATATCTATAGGGTCTTTTTGCTTTCGTTGATCAAGACACTATAGAGAGTGTGATCACATTTAGGATAGATGGTCGTACTATTAAGAGGGGAGCTCTTTTCAGACAACTCGATCATCTAGTTCCACTAGGTGTTGGAAAACTTGCATTGCATTTTAGGCCTAGTACACAATCGGTGAGAAAGTGATTAACCTTTGAAAAATGTTTGTGAAAATGCTAACCAACTTGCACATGATGGTGAAACACTTGGGTGTTAGCACATTTGCAAAGGTGGTGAAAAAAGTGAAGAAAATAAGGCATAACCGGGCTTGGGGTGCTGTCCCGAGGGCACTGCCATGCCTTGTCCGGTGCACCACCACCCCAGTGGTGACGACTAGCTAAGGAGGCCAAGAGGGAGGTGTTCTGGTGGGGCACCATCACCGTATCCGAGGGCACCGCCACCCTATCCGGTGGCACCGCCACCCCTAGTGCAGTGCCCACATGACCTTGGCCAAGAGCGGCAGAGTAGATGGTGGCACTGGTGCGTCTGGTGTACACCATCGTGGTGAGGGTGGTGCACCGCCAGGTCACCACCACTAGTGGGGTAGTGCCACTACCACTTTTCAGCCAAGAGCATGGGAAAGGGGGTTGGTCACCGCCGTGGGCACCGTCGCCCTGAGGGCGGTGCACTGCCAATTTTTTCCAGAGACTTGGTTTTTCAAAGGGTTGGCGGGTGGTCACCATCACCCCAAGGGCGGTGCTACCACTGCCTATTCGGTGCCAGCCTGGCCAGTCAAACTAGCTATTGGGCTAACCATTCAGGGGCACTGCCACCCCTAGGCTGGTGCAAGCACTAACGTGTCTGGTGCCCTCGTAGAAAGTGGCTCCAAGGGGCAATGAATCTATTTAAAGGTGGGGCTATAAATAGAGGTGGTGGCTGGCCTTGGCTACCCTCTTGGCACCTCTTACACCTACATACACCCTTTGGAAGTTGAGCACACTACTCCACTCACTTACACACTTGATTTCATCATCTTGAGTGAGATTGGAGAGCCTCTAGTGCATTGCTTAGTGTTGCAGCATCTTGTGGCACTAGTTGGGTGATTTGGGCTGGTGGATAACTTGTTACTCTTGGTGTTTACCGACACCTAGATGGCCTGATGATTGGTGGATCATCGAGTAGGGGAAGGTGATTATCTCTGACTCCATTCATCATGATTGTAAGGGGTTCTTGTGCCTTCCCCAGTGGAGCACCAAAGGCAACTCTAGTGGATTGTGCGTGGCTTGTGGATCCTCATCTTGTGTTGGTTGTGCGGCACCTGATTGCGGGTTAGGCGTGTGCTGCCTATTAGTGCGTGAACCTCCAAGTGAGTGAATCACCATAATGAGGACTAGCTTGCCAGCAAGCAAGTGAAGCTCAGAAGAAAAATTGATTGTCATCATTATCTTCTTAGTATGATTTGGTATTCATTGATTGATCACTTGCCATAGAGGTATATCACTTCTACCACTCTTGCATTACTTTGTGTATCTACCTTGTGTAGTGCCTATGGTAGTTGTAGCTAGTGTAGCTCTTTAGTTGTAGTTCTCTAGCTAGTTTGATCACCTAGGTGTAAATTAGTAACTTAGCTCTTGTGTGATATACTAGAGATCATAGAGATTAGAATTGGGTAGGTGGCTTTACAACACAAGTGTAGTGCTAGCGCAAAATTTGCTTTGCCATCTTATTTACTAATCACTTGTCTTAGTGTTGTTATAGAATTTTTAATAGGCTATTCACCCCCTCTAGTCATTAGAACCTTTCAAGTGGTATTGGAGTTGTGGTCACTGTGATTTGAGGCTTAACAACCTACGGTGTGAAAATGGCTCAAATCAATAACACCAAGAAGCCACCCCAATTTGATGGCTCAAATTATCCATATTGGAAGGCAACGATGACCACCTATATCAAGTCAATCAATAGGAAGGTGTAGAAGGTGGTGGAGACCAAATTTGAGGTAGCCGATCCAAAGAATCCCACCGCAGCCGAAGAGGTGTTGCTCCAAAACAATGACATTGCACTTAGTGCCATTCATGATGCTTTGGATGAAAGGACATTTGAACAAATCAAGAACATTGAGGTAGCTCATGATGCATGGAAGAAGTTTGAAGAATCATTTGAGGGCACTCAAGTGGTGAAGGGCACCAAGGCTTATATTCTCAAGGAGAAGTTTGGTAGCTTCAAGATGAAGGAAGATGAGAGTGTGCCAGAGATGTTCCATAGGCTTCAAGTGCTTGTTAATGATCTCAAAGCACATGGAAAAGAGGTGAAGGACAAGGACTTCTTCCACAAGTTCTTGAGATGCTTACCATCAAGATTTGGCACATTGATCACTATTCTAGTGAGGAGTGGTTTGGACACCATGACACCAACCAAGTGTTGGGAGATATGATGACTGATGACACATATAGAGATGATGATGAGAAGGAAGAAAAGAAGGAGAAGAAAGATGAGAAGAAGGATGAGAAGAAGAAAAGTGTGGCATTCAAAGCCACATAATCATCAAAGGGCAAGGCCAAGCAAGATACATCAAGTGAAGAAGATGATTCAAGCTTTGATGAAATAGATGATGAGAAGATGGCTCTCTTTGTGAAGAGGTTTGATAAATTCATGGTAAAGAAGAGCTATCGTGCAAGAAGAAAGAAGTCATCATCCAAAAGCAAGGATGAGGCAAGAAGGTGCTTCAAGTGTGGTAGCAAGGATCATCTTGTTTCTTAATGCCCTTACAATAGTGAGAATGAAGATGATGACAAGAAGGGCAAGAAGAAAGACAAGATGACTTTCAAGAAGAAGAAGAAGGGTGGTTCATATGTGGTCACTTGGGATAGTGATGCTTCCTCAAGTGATGATGACAAGACCATGAAAGGTCCTAAATGGCTAGAGGGAGGTGAATAGCCTATAAAAATTTCTACAATTACACTAGAGCAAGAGGTTAGTACACTAAATGGTGAAATACAATTCTGCTCTTGCTCTACAAGGGTTGCAAGCCACCTATCCAACAATACTAGTTGCTATGATCGCTAGGCACAAACAATGGCTATGTCACTACTCACTAAGAGCTCTTAACAAGTCTATACTAAAGAGCTCCACTAGGTGATACTAAACTAGCAAGCAAACAAGCTCTCAAAACTGGTTACACTAAAGAGCTTGTTTCAACTACTTTGCAAGTAAGAAAATAAGTGAGTGGGATGTTTATACCACCATGTAGAGGGATGAACCAATCACAATATGTAGATAATCTAATCACCAGGAGAAATCCAACCACACAAGAGACACAAGATTTATCTCTCGAGGTTCACATGCTTGCTGGCATGCTAGTCCCCGTTGTGTCGACCAACACTTGGTGGTTCAACAGTTAAGAGGTGTTGCATGAACCTCACCCACACAATTGGACACTGCAAGAACCTACCCATAAGTGAGGTAACTCAATGACACAAGCAATCCACTAGAGTTACCTTTTGGCACATCGTCAAGGAAGATACAAGACCCTCAAAATCACCGGGAGATGGCCACGAACAATCACCAACTTGTGCTAATGCTCCTCCACTGCTCCAAGCCATCTAGGTGGCAGCAACTGCTAAGAGCAATAATAAATCTATAGCCACAACAATCCCCAAGTGCCACTAGATGCAATCACTCAAGCAAATGCGCTAGGAATCACTCCCAATCTCACTATGATGAAGAATTAGTGATGGAGATGAGTGGGAGGTGTTTACTTAGGCTCACAAGGATGTCAAGTATGTCAAAGTGCCAAGAGAGTGAGACCCAAGCTGGTACATTCCTATTTATAGAGCCCCAAGACTCAAAGAGCCATTGGGCATTCTCGGGCTGACCGGACGCACCTAACCGGATGCTGCTCCACGTTAGGTCGCCTGAGTCCAGTCGCTAGATCGATGCCATGCGTCCCTCCTTTGAATACTGCACATTGGATCTCAATGGTCGAAAATAGTCAGTGCTCAAGTCAAAGAGTGACCGGACACACAGCTATAAGTGATCTGACTTAGCGCCACTCCGAGTCCGGTCAACAACAGAAAGGTTCTAGAGCCGAAAAACAATGACCGGACGTGTTAGGTCCAAGGTGACCTGACATGCCCCTACGTCTGGTCCAGTTAGCGCCCTTCTCTACATGCCTACGAGCTGACGCCATCATACGTTAGCACTTGACCTAACACGTCCCCTGCATGTCCGGTCGCAAGAACCCACCAGCGTCCAATCGTGATCCTGAGCCGCACCCTCTCTGCTGTGTGTGACTGGATGCACCGCGTGCATCAGGTCCAGCATCCGATCACTTCCAGGCACTCTTGGCCAACATAGCGCCTCTTCACTATAATTGATTGGACTAGCAGCCAGTGTCTGGTCAGAACATTACCAGCGTCCGGTCAACAACCTTCGCCTCCTTTTCTTTTTCTAAGTCCACGACCACTTTGCCCTTGCTTCCAACTTGCTAACCACAAAGTGTAGAACTTGTGTGCACGTGTGTTAGCATTTTTCAAAGTAGTTTACAAGGGTCAAAGTTAGCACACTAGGTTTCTATATGCATATGCAAGAACAATGTCACCTAGTGGCACTCAATAATCCATCAAAGAATTCCCCTCTTTATAATACGGCTATCGATCCTAAATCACTCACACCCTCTATAGTGTCGAGTGCAAACAAAAAATGGCTCCTATCAATATACCTTTGCCTTAAGCCCATTTTTGTTTTTTTCTCTTTCTTCTTTTCCAATGTGAAGCACTTGATCATCTCTTTTGTGGCCATCACCTTCACCATGACCATCATCTAGCTTCACCACTTGGATTGGACTATCTTATCTAATTCACACACTTAGATCCAAGGTTAGTCCTAGGTTTCATCAATTATCCAAAACCAAACTAGGGCTTTCAATCTCCCCCTTTTTGGTAATTGATGACAACCTATTTACAAAGATATTCATTGAAATCTTTTTGGATTCATGTTGTTTGCCCAAGCATTTTACCATGTGTTAAAGAATATGGACAAGTTTCATAAACCCAAATTGGTAGTATTAGCTCCCCCTACATATGAGCTAAGAGTTTGGATTTGAAAGCTTGCACATATGCATGGATTGAAAGTTTGGGAGAGTAATAGCTACCAAATGATGCTAAGGTGTAAAGAATGGACCTTTGAAGCGTGACACCAATCAGAGTAGCCATTTGAACACCATCCTTAGCACCATGATCTACTAGATATTACTTGAAAAGCAAAGACAAACTAGATACCTCATGAGATCAACATTAGAAGCAAGGTTCTTGTACCACTTGTAAAAGATTAAGGAATATCTAGCTATCTTATGCATGCTAGTTTTCAATGGATCAATCATTTTCTATAATCTAGCATACACCACACAAGCATAGATATGTAATTTAGAACTTGTGCCATGCAATCAAACATATGTAATGCACATACAAATGCAACATACAAGTTTATGAGCTTTCTCCCCCTACTTGTGTGTGTCGAATTTTATTTGATCCCTTATATTGTCATTTCATTTGTTCACTCCCCCTATCTTATTATCTTTGTGAATTTCGCTCCCCCTTTGTCAACAATTAGCATAAAAGGTGAGCTCATATTTTAGATAGGTTGGAGTGAAACCATGTGAAGTGAGGATCATTTTTCCAATTTAGTTCAATCTAGATCGCTTGCAGAAGATATTTAACTCGGTTTGATCCAAGGACAAGCTTCTTCACACCTCCAAACAAGGGTTATCTTGTACCATGTTGAGTTAAACACTTATAACTCATTTTCTAGATTAAACACTTGGTTCACAAGCCCATAAACATGTCATATGCTACCACTAGATCATTTCAACCATAGAAGCAATAGTGGCACCATACAAGCATCAAATTCATTTGATTTTCATGAATGAGGCTAAGACATGATAGGAATGACTAGATGCACTAACCAAGTCCTTAGAAAAGAATGAATGACATGTCAACCAATTTTACCTTGCTTTGCTCGAAGGAGGGGCATGTCATATAATGGGGGGTGCATCAACACATATTTGAGAAGTCAAGTATGTTTAATTTATTCCTTAGCTTGCAAAACCTCTTCTCATCAAGTGGCTTGGTGAATATATTAGCAAGTTGATTGTTGGTATTTATTAACGCAAAAATAATATGAAGGATTCCGCAAGCACACAGAATACCATTGTAGCATTTTACCTGGAGTATTCCAAGTATTGTTATTTATATTTTACCACAGGGAAACAATGGAGTATGACTTATTGAGTAATAGAGGAATATCTATCAACATACCAGCATAGCTTAAGTAGAGGGTAAATATATAGATAGGAATTAAGCATAATGACACTCAGGGGATAGATCTATAAAGATAATATAAACTAGTCAACTTGGGAGAACAACAGGTGAGGTAGATTCCTATAATATTCTTATTACAGGTTCAAAGTATATATATACCCGACTAGAGCTAAGACTAACTCTATCCTTGTGCACTTTGGGACACCACTTAGATGGTAGAGCACCCACAATAGAAAACTCTACTAACACGACTACGGTCCTACAATTTAAAAACATGCTCAATTCGGAGTGGACTACAAAGGATAGATGGGACTATCACCTCCCGCTGCTACCACCCAACCAAAGAACAGGATGCACTCATAGGCAGAGCATCGTATAAGCACCATGCTTATATGAGACTCGGCTACTTATCCTAACCGGTAAACTAGCAAGCTAAGTGCTCTATGAACCCGCACAGAAAAGTATTGATAACCTTTAACTAAGCAAGATATATATTCAAAGTAAACATAGCCATGTAGATAATAATATAATAAATTAATAATAAGTCTTACAAGATGTAGAAGTGAAGATACAAGGCTTTGCCCAGCCTCCAAGACTAGATCCAAAACTTGAGCATGAGCCCAACTCGACCCTCACTCCCGAGCTACTAATCTGCTACATTGGAGAGCTCTAGATCTAATCCTCCTGGTGTGTCTTGATCTGAATGAGAGATATGAATTAGGGTTTTCGAGATGGCTCTAGGGAGGGGTGTAGGGGCTGTTTTATATAGGACAAGGTAGAGTAGGTGGCAAGGAATCAAGGTGGAGTAGGGGGCAAGGAATCACCACATCATCGATCCGCGTCAACTCCCTCAACCATCGTTGGATAAACTAGCCTAAAACTGCCTTAAAATCAATGGTGTAGATCATAGGAAGGAGTACAAAGCGGCAGAGGGCGAGTAGGCTCCGTGGCATGCCGACTGGCCTATGGGCTGGGCCGGCCGGCCCACTTTCATGGCCGTTTGGCCCATGCTTTGGTGTGGTGTCTTCTAGAACCTTCTAGAGTTGTCTTTCATAGTTTTAGCAGGTTGAATCACTTGTTGTCATCGGTTTGCTTGTTTGGAGTGTATGATCGTGGTCCCGGGAGCTTTTTCTAGATAAATCTTCCTGCATACAAATATTTACCAAAGCTCGTGGAATTTATTAGTTTAAACCCCTATACCTATGTTTGGTGATGGAATTAAGAACATATGCAGGATATGTTGATGGTTTATAATTGTTGTTAATGACTGTCAACAAGCTCCCCCACACTTAACCTTTGCTAGTCCCTGAGCAAAGTCAAACTCTGTAATGAATTAGGAGTTGCTACAATATTTTCATGCCTCAAAAGTACATAGGTGTTCAATCAAAAATTCTCCTCTAAATTAGAATAAAACTGATATGACTTTCAAACTTACCCATATTACCTTCTACCATGGGGCTTCTTAGCCTTCACTTGGGTCTTGAGCAATTGAAAGACAATGATCGAGTCAAGCACTAGTCTCAAGTTCTTTGTTCTACCATTGTTCTAGAGTTTTTATAAATTTTCAAAATAAAACTTAGAGATTCTATTATATGACACTCTCAAGTCTCTCAATATATGTGGTACATGTGGATCCTCACAAAGGCAACAATGATGTTATGCCTTTTCTCTTCCTACAACTAAAGCTTATGTGGAGTTTATGTGTAGGGAAAAAACTAGAACATACTTGCAATGCATATATTGTAAAGTCAAACAATGGATCCAAAGAGAGTTGAGTCATATAATCAAATCAACATGTGCATGTGTGTGGATGTATATGGTGGATATATACGGTGGCTAACCTAATTTTACTTTGCTCCTTGAAAACTTATCTCTCTTTTGAAACTTGGAAACAATTTTGCAAGAGAATAGGGGCTATCTTATTCATCTCTTTTTTTTCCAGGCGGGCATCTAAGTACCCATTGTTTTAGATATCTTGGACACTTGTCCATTTTTCAATTCTTTTTTTTCTCTTTTTTATGAATAACTTTTGCATAGCCCCATGCCTCTTTTCTTCAACAAAACTTTGAGAGAGATATCAACAAGAACTTGGAGCATTTATTTGGTGGATGGAAAACCTAACAAGCATGTTTTTGTGTTCAGCCCCAGTGTAGGAGTAGAACATTTTTGGGTAGATCTAGATGGATGGCATGTTTTTGCACCTACCCCATGAGTAGGAGTAGTGCATATTTGGGTGGTGTGTATGTGATCTTGATTTTAAGAACATGACAAACCTCTCATAAGGGTCAACAAAGCTTGACAAAACTCACTGAAAAAGCAAGCAGCATATATGCTGAAGTTTTCCTAGCCTAAATAACATGTATAGCTCTAGTAGGAATTCAAGCTTTGTCATACAGGAACTCATCATGTAGCATTTTTATGTTTTTTAAAAGATAAATCTCTAGAACTTTAGTATCACTTGGAATAAGATAAATAGCAGCTCTGACCTTCTCATATCATATCCATCAATTACCTAGACTTAGATCGAGCATATGCTACCTAGGAATTACAACAGAGCAACTATTCATCATTTCCATTATAAGAGATTATCTTCAGAGTCCTTTTTTATTTTATTCCGCTCCTAAAAACAAATTAAAGCAAACTAGACACACTCTTTTTATTTTGTTTTCAGTTATTTTTTTCTAATATATATAAAGTAAACTAAGAATAATAAAAGGAAAAGAAACACTTATCTGGATACACGGAGGATGCCTTCTCCCCCAAGTTCGTTGTTGTCGTTGTTGCTCAACGAGGTGGCCAAATGTGGAGGTGCTAGAATAGAGCCTCTCAATTTTGATTTTGCTATTGCTGTTGTTGCTGGAGGTTGGCCATCTCGTGTCCCATGCTTACCTACCATTGTGCATGATTATATAATGTACCTTGTATGATAGTATTTGTCTCTTCAATGGTTGTGAGTTTGTTGTTGAATCGGTGGTAGGCCTCCTAAGAGTCATGATACCCTAGGTTCATTCTTGAAGATGAGGATTCTTGAGGTGACGCCTCTAGTAGTGGCACTTCCACTAGTGGTGCCTCCTTATTTTGCCAAACCCATTCTAGTTTTGAGTTTGATCTATGTTTGACAGGTTCATCCTTTCTTGACTTGTTCCACCTCCTTGTTTGGTGTTTCAAAATCAACCATCAGTAGTAGAAACTGACGACATCTTGTGTGCATCGTTATTGTCAGTTCAGAACTTTCACTTATAGAATTTGGGGGATTGACTCCCCCACACTTGCTCGAAGTGTGTTCTGCTCATAAAGATATGGTAGAGATCAAGTGCATGGGCTCTGTTGGTGGAAAAACACCAATAGAACCAAAACTTATTTATTCTTCTCTAACCTTAGGCACATCGAATCATGTTACAGTTGATGTTATGTGCATTCATTTTTATAACATGGGTGATAAGATCAGAAGGATGAGTATTAATGTGGCATTTGAATACATTTGTCAAAAAGAGTGGAGTTGCTTAACCTATGGAAGGATTGTCTATCTTTACTAAATGTATCAAACTTTACATGATTATGACTATCATCTTCAAAAGACAAGATATGCAAAATTTTAACTCATTTGGCTAAGACTATAAGATCAAGAAAGTGGTACTATGAACAAACTTAAGGAACAAAACATATTGAGTTAATCAGGTTGGATCAAGCAAAGTTGTAAGTCACACATATTTGTTTCATTATTTGTATGAATAGCAATGTCAAAGGAAAGCTTTTTAAATAATGACCACTTACATTAAGATGTTACCTCATCATTGGAGCGTGATGACACCATGTGATGAAGGTAGATGATTGTGGTGATCTTTTCTTCATGCTTGAAGCTTTTCTTGCTTGAGCTATTCATGAGCATCTTGTCTCCTATGTCGCACTCCTTCTTTCTCATTCTTTTATCATGCTATCTTTTTGTCCTTTCTTTTGTGGATCTCAGCACTTTGTTTAGACCTTCTGCTCCTTTTATTGTTTCTTCTCTACAAAAGATTAGTAGACAACACATACCCAAAGGAATATACAAATGTTTCAAAGCAAGGATAGTGTTGTCATAGAGCTGAAGGTCATCCTCTATGCTATAATAGAGTTAGTTTTAATATTTTAATTAGCATAGAATCTTTATCCCATGTTTTAAATAATGTACCTTGATTGTTCACCGCTACTTCAAATTTTCAACAAGGTTAAGGCAAAGATGTGTAAAATTGTTTTGAAGATTACCTCAAACCTTGATCTATTTCTACGAATGATTTACCATTCCCAACAAAATTTGAATACTTTCCAACAAGGGTTAGTCCATATATACAACCAAATTCTATACAAGTATGTTTTGATTCAATAATCATGTCTGAAAAATATTCCGAAGCATACTTGTAATAGAACAAGGAAGCTTAAAAGACTAAAGAGATTCATTCAAGTAGAAACAAGATTATATATGGTGACCCAAAGGAGTATGATTATTTAAATTTTTACTTGTTAGCGATTTAGCAAGTTGAGCTCATCATAAAGGTAGGGATGACCAAGACAAACTAGCAACATGACATGAGATGTTTTGAAGAACTCTATCCCCCATACTTGAATTTTGCGAAATGCAGAATCAAGTTTGGATGATAAAATTCTCCTATGAATGCGATTCTATATTGCATAATGCTTGGTTGGATATACCTTATGTTTTCCTTCTTTTTATTGAAATGATTAGTGACAAGTATACCTGAAGGAGGCTTATCCGATTTACCTATTGGCGAGAGCTCGTAATCCGTTAAGCAGGACCTTTCCTTGTAAGAAGCCTCGATCCTATAGATGAGGATATGTACAATTTCATGCTCTTCTTCCATCAACCTTTCTTGATTTCTATTGATTCTTGGTTGATGAATTGGTGTTCATTGGAGATGCAACTCAAGTTCTTACTTGATTGTCTAACAGTGTGGCGGAAAGTTCTTCTTTGTTTGTTAGCGATACGCTAGCCGTCTTCAAGATCAAAGAATGAAGTTCATTGGTGTTTGCATGAAAGCTTCATCTTTAATGACCTAGGGATGTCTTTTGTGCGACCATGGTCGTTCTTGGACTTACGAGACACAATCTGCAGTGAACCATTGATCAATGATGTCTGTTGGCACAAGAATGTACACCATGATGTAGTGGCATCTCGTTGTCTTGTCCTTGTTGACGATGTGCGAGCTGGCCTTTTTGAAGATGATGGAAGTAGACGTATTCTGGCTAATACGAGGTGGGTTGCACCTTGCTTCTCATCAGCTTCCTAGCTTGAATCCTGGAAAGGTTCAATGCTAGGTTGCATTCGACATTACTATAGCTCGTTGATTTGTTCGTTCATTTCCTATGAGTGAGTGCTTCTATTGTACATCCTTTTTGTGGCACTTGTCTTTCTCTTTGTTCCATAGCTAAAGTGGTGGTTTGGTTTTGGTTTGCATGTTCATACCAAACCATGGATAGGCACAGCTTATATTCATTCTTTCCTGCAAAATGTTAGTGGACACATTCTCAAGGGAATACAACAAATTTGCATTATAGGTTGTTGTCCATAACTTTTATAGTTTTCCTCTATGCTAATGAAAGGATGGTTTTAGGATTGCTTTAGCATAGATTTTATTTATTAACAAATTTTATGTGTTGGCTGCATTCTAGCATGGTTCAAGGCTAAGATATCTTGCAACAAAAGATAAGTGAATAAACCTTGATACTCACAATTCTTCCTTCCATGAAGAATGAGCTGGGTCTTCTTTGTGCAAAGTTTTTGGAATTCATATGCCTTGCTTCATCTCTGATGTGAATTTATCTCAGGACTTCCCCAATTTGAGTTTGAGAGTTTTCTACAGGGGTTAGTCCAACAAAATAACCAGTATCTACTACAACAAGTTTTAGTTCAATAACCAAACTAAACTCCATGTCTAATTTTGATTAAGGAAGACATTTTAACCTAAGCACCACGCTTAATTTAAAAAGCCTTTGCAAGTGAGATCAACACTCCCAAACTAAAGCATACTATATCAAACAAAGATAACATGAAAGCATTATAGAGATTTATTCAAATAGAGATGAAAGAGCATGATCATGGTGAGTGATTTTTTTAAGACAAAGGATGCAAGTGGATATATGTAGGTAACTAAATATGTTGTGAATTTGATATGAGAGAATTCAAACTAAATGGAGTGGATGCATGAATTATTTAAAGTAAACATGTAGTGGTATGCAAAAATTAAAAGATAACTACTGATAAAGTTTAAAGTCCATGAGCAAGACTATCTCATCTTTCTTGATCGTACTTACCATGACTCACATGATGGAATTTGTGAGTAGTGCAGCGTCTATATTCGTCACTTGAGATGTGATTTGAATTCTTGTAATGTTGACCATTTCTCCAATCTACATATGGTCGGCCTGGCATTTCATGCGATGGAGGAAATGCAACCCCAATACCACTGCTGCATCTATCGTTAACCTATCAGTGGTAGAAGTCTAAATTGCCGATTTTAGTCCTAGGAGGCCTCGCTATCATTCCAATCGATAGTGCAAGTATCACACCGTCGCTTCTATCGCTACGGTAGTGAAAGTGGCGACAATGATAAATCAATCTATAGTAGTGTTGAGGGTACTCAACAAGTCTTAGTCGACTAAATGAAAAGACTCCAAGGGTATGAAAGCTTAAGGGAAGGTCAGAAGAAAGAATAACTTTTGCAGAAAAGCTTACTACAAGTGGATCCTTACTTTCAATGTTTTAGCTTCGTATTAAGTCATCATCGTATCCAATTTGCACCTAATATAAATCAATCACTTCTTTAATCACCTCATCACATGTTCATCTCTTATCCACAAGTAACCATGTTCCATTGATTAAGTATGATGTAGTTTAGTTGATCGTGTCTCCTGTTATTGTAGAGCAAACGACGATTTGAATCGATTTGGCCTAGCTAGGGTTTCCTTACGACATGACATATGTAGGTCCTTCTTTTGGACTTACATATATCAACCTTCACTCAGATCCACCAAAACATGAACCAGTCTGCGCTACCTGAGAGTACAGTACTCCACCTCCCTGCACCGCTCCTGGCGAATTCACAAGATGTGTACATGTTACTCTCACCATCTCTCCACTCCCAGTGCATAGTTATCTTTTCACATAATGGAATAGCCACGGTATTAGGCTTACTGAAGTATGTGGCTAGTACTGCAAGTCACGATCACAAGTGGCCCAACAACGATCGGTCCTTAATCGACATAGGTGGGACAAGCATGACCAGCACCTATCTGCCCAAGAACACTTACCGTAACATCAATTCCTACTCGGTCTCAATTTAAACATCATCATTTATCATGGTATTCTCATGACCTGAAAACCAAGCCAAGAATAGCAATGTAAACCTATTTCCTGTGAATGATGAAACCATCGTTCGACTTCTATCAAAATTTGAGCATTACTAAGCATAAGAGGTATCGACCTACACATACTAGTGGATACGACTAAGGATACCAGATTATCAAGGTAATCATGCAGCAACGGTATTTGATCAACTCCTAATTACTTAATGCATATCTCACAAGACTTAAAGTGTAATAAAGATTTGTAAATACTAGAGAAGGGTTTTATCGGTGTTTTATAAACTGGACTAGTAAATTTATACGATTGCCGCGCTGCTCTAGGAAGATGATGGTAGCATCCAAAAGACATGAGGATTTGTACTGGTTCAACCTAGAGCCCTATGTCTAGTCTCAGAGATGATCGAGTGTGTGTTCCTCCCTTGAATGCTCTAAAGTTCTTAAAATGGGGGGTGCAAGAATGGTGGAAGAGGTAGGAGAGCTAGAGCTAAGAGATGAATTGCCTGAAGGGAAGCTTTAGGAGTTCGGTAGTGTGTGGAATGAATCAGAATGAGAATGTCTTGGGATGGTGCCCTAGTTGCCCTTATATAGAGTTCAAGACCAGGGCAGGTACAAAGAAGAAGGTTCTCCTGACCGAGGGGTCATGAGCCTAAGGGAGGGTCCTAGCTAACTTAGCTCGCAAGCTACGCTGTCTTGTGGCACATGTCCAGGAGTGGTTTTCGTCATGGTCTTATGCCCACATCATAGCAAGGTGTGGCATGGTGCTACTATGCTGGTCGTGGCAGCACTGTAGGCACGGTGGTGGTTCGCCAGCCGTCCTGCGTGATGTGGTCTCTGCCATGGTCTTCATCATTGTCTCCAAATTTCTTGGGGCATCGTACAGGAGTTGGTGACCGCCCCTAGGTCATCGATAGCATGGTTATTGTAACGACCCGAGTTCATTATACCATAGGCTCTCACTTTTGGATGCCCAAGACACAACCTATCAGATTCCATGGGCACCCTTAGTCACCCAAGCCAAAGAGCACTATGCCCTAGTAACCAACTACATGACGACACACAAGTTAACTATCGGTCAATCAAGACAACCAAGCGACTGTAAAAGGAGGACGCCAATCGAAGAATATAGCTTAAGACATTTGTGTTCAATAAAGGAATGAGCAAAGCCATTGCAAGTCTCAACATGGACTCAAGGTCAGAGAGATCAGGTTCTTAAGTTTGGATAGGCAAAACCAGAGTCTATCGGATAGTCCAACATGTTTTCTAGACCATCTGATAAAAGTACAGAGGTTGCAGGTTGGGTAGGAAATGAGCTGTTATCCATTAAGGGACATGGCCCACATGTCAGCATGAGTCAGAGATATTTCCCAACACCTGAACCTCAGCTCTACTCACTCTCCTCTCATTTCCCTCACACACTCTCGCTCTCTAGAAGGAAAAACAAGGAAAGGAAAAGATGAACTAGAGTGAGAAAGTGAAGAAGAAGATGGTGGAGAAGAGAACCAAGATTGCAAAGAGCAGCAAGATCAACATCTAGATCAAACACTTGAGCTTCCACAATGTCTCATCTCATGGTTAGCTCAAGAATCCCTTCTTCTAATTATCTAGAGATCAATCCTCAAACCCTAACTCAAGTATTCTCTCTTGCATGAATGGATCATGAGGATCTCTTGATGGGAAGCAATCCAAGAAATCTCTCTCTAGCTTGGAAGCAAGAATGACAAGTGTGGATCTTCAACCTTGATGGCAAGGAATTCATCAAGAGCCCATGCTAAGTTGTCATGCTCAATCTCTCTATATCCTAAGGGTTTTCTCTTAGATAAGGAATCACTAGTTACACTAGTTAACCCAAGCCTAAACCATAAGGATCCCAAACCTAGTTGTCAACCTAAGCTACACTAGGAATGTCATGCACATGCATGAAGGCCTCAACCCAAGATCTAGGCATGAACCCCAAGTCATCACCCAAGAACCTAAGAGCATAGGTTCTATCGTCCACTTGACAGAGTGTCTGTCAATAGGACGGAGTGTCCATCATTCTTAAAGACTACTCACCTATAGCTTAAGTTTCCTTCTGAGCTACATTGCGGAGTGTTCGCCTATCACTATGGAATGTCCATTGATTTATAGAGGAACATAGCTAGGGAACCCAAGAGCACCCATCCCATATGGGAGCGTCTATCACTCATGGCGGAGCGTCTGATGATTTATAAGGAATAGTCACCTAGTAACCCGAGAGTACTCAGTTCACACCGAATCATCCGTCAGTCGATCGGGCCATCCGATAGAAGTAGATAAACTTAGAAACGATCAAGCCTTGAACCTACCGGAATCTCAGTGACCTTCCATGGAGTATCTAATAACCCATATAGAGCTGAACAGAGGCACCACACCCCCAATACCTAGTACATCGGAGCATCCATCGCTTAGGGCGAAGTGTTCGCCAGTCACTGAGAATGTGAATCTATTTATGTAACCTACCTAAAGGGCCAACCGCTACCTAAGGAGCTTAGTTACCAATAGTGCAATAGTGGAGCCATAGTTAGAGTCTCTTCCTAAGTTCCTAATCAACTTGGAATGTCTTTATCTATAGCGCAACCATCTCCAACCACTGGATCCTATCTTTTAAGGTTGTAATAGAACCGCCCAATTTATACAAGATCAAGTATGGTTGTCCCCGTTTAACACGTTGACGCGCACATACTTTCATTTATATAAACCCGGTAGTCCACCAAGTGTCATGAAGGACCTCGGTAAATCCACATCACAACCAAGATTGCACGATTAAGCAAATACACATCATATACATAGAGTTGCAGCAAAAATAATGTTTACAATGAGTTCACAAATAATAATACAAGTTTGGGTTTCAAAATCGATTAGTGAAAACAACATAGCTTTCAAATGATTACAATAATATAAGTTCTAAATACATTGCTAGCATGCGTGATATCCTCTGACAAGCATATAGATAAGAACACTATATAGAGTCCTGAGCCCACCAGCGGTTAGCCACCATCTTCAGCAGGCCGAGAACTTCACCTGCAACATGGTGGGATAAACCTTGAGTACTCGAATGTACTCAGCTAGACTTACCCATCATAACCAAAAATAAAGTGACACCAAGGATCATGCATGGCTATATAAGTGGAGCTAGCTTGACACCATTTTGCATAAAAAGCCACTAATTAAGCTATACATTTTATAATTTGGTCATCAAGTTAATTATAGTTATTCATCTCTAGATTAGCAACTAACATATGTCAAACATGTGGTATATCATTAGTGACAGCACAATAATAACCATAGCCATTTATTATCTCATTCTCAGAACCATTCCACTTGCCATTAACACTACGATAGAAGGAAGCTCAGTCAAGTTTCTCACTATCTCGGAGAGACGACGATTCAAATCGATTTCAACTAGCCAGGAATTTATTCCTAACACAAACCCAGACATACCTGCACCAAGGTAGTCTTAGGTCACCTTTGATACAACTCAGGTCCAATTCATGGGTTCGATCAGCGCCACACAATCAGGGACACTACCGGATGCCAGGTCGATCAGGACTCTAACCTACCCTTGGCCTCACATCGGCTCCCTGTACATCCTTACTACCTCCAATGTGTGCACTCTAACAGAATGAGGCCCCACCTGAGTTGAGCTACTCAGCTTCATGGTCGGAATGAGTTATCCGGCCACCTAAGTGAGTGGAATGCGTTCAAAATGAACGAGGACCAACAACGATGCGGTCCTTAATCGGCGTAGACGAAATTATATGAGTCAACCTATAACATAGACTCTGTCCAGCCTCGATTTACAACATCCCATGCTTCTTTTACACAATAGCAAATATAACCAACCATGGTTCAGTGTCCACCTTTATCTCATAGGTGACAGGAAATCATCTGACTTCTACCGAGCTCAGCATGGCTAAGCAGTTATTCGATCCTGGGCCTACATAGGATTTAAGATATATTTCTAGACAAGGTAGTTCTATGCATCAAGTGTTTCCAATCAACTCTTATAACCTAATGCATCAAACATAAAGGACTCAAGTGATATTTGTAAAAACATAGGAGGCTTAGAATACTCCGGGGCTTGCCTAGGATCTAACACAAATTTAATTTAGTTAGCTTGCATCGTCTTGGGGAACATCTTCTACTCTAGGCATGCAATCCTGGGGTCCTTCCATCTTTGAGATAGGTCCACCAACACCATCTTCTGGTTCAACTCCATTATCACGTGCTTCACATCCACGCGTTGTGCATCTAGCGTACCTAGATGAGATGCAACAATGCAAGTGCATGAATGCGAAGAATGGTAACATGAGATGCATCATATAAAAGCATTCAAGACAAGTATAAGGTTACACCTCATGACATATGCACTTAGAGAGCAAGTCATTTAACTAACTATCACTCAAGTCTAGCATAGGGGTAGCAAGCATAACAAGCATGGAACACCAGTTAACTCAAGTCAAATTATTACAAGCATTTAACAATCAATAACTAATTAAGCCTAGCATCACATAAGAACTAGGGCTGCAGTGAACGACACCATCATAATTAAAGCTCTAGCAAAACATGCATCAAGATCATTTTGTGGCAACATCCATACATGACCATTTATTAGTTACGTGCTTGACCAACATTATATAAAACATTTATAAGATACCTTAGGTAGATCAATTTAACTCTAGTAGTGTCATGAGCTAACACTAACAAGCATACAAAGCAATGCAAAGTGAAGCAAACAACTTTAGGTACATGCTCAAATTCTAGGCAGTAGCATAGCAGTCACTTGTTTCAACCATACCCAGAGTTCTAAGCATGCAAAGAGTATGATCCTAAACTTTCTGTAAATCTTAGGAAATTGTTTATAACTTTGTTATTCATACCAAAAGCTAATTCGTAGGTGAACATGATCAAATATGTTAATATTTCAGGTCTGCACAGATAAGGACAGAAAAGTGACAGTAACTTCAGAGATGCATAACTAGAATTTTAATCATCCAACAAATATGATTCTTAACTTTATAGAAAGCTTATTAAGTTACTTATAAATTTATTATTATTATCTTAAGATGATTCTATAGATAACAAGGTTAAACAACCTAATGCAGACATCTATGTTCAGATTTGAATATAACCTGCCATTCTACTTTGAACAGCAATAACTAGAGTTCTAGACCACTAAAAGCAGTGATCTTAGACATTTTAGAAATCTTAGGAAAATCACTATAACTCTCCTATTATATCCAATACATGATTCCATGTTTAAATAAGTGAAACAATACAATCATTCAGATCTGTTCAGAGCACATGCAAGAGCTGATAGCAAACTTGTAAAATCTATAACTCCTAAACCAGCAGACCTAAAATCATGAAATTTTAGGACAAGAAATATATGGAAATTATCTACAAATTTTGTATTCAACATATCTACAGAAAATATCATTTGCATCATAAAAATATCACCACCACAGAAACTATATATGCAGCCATTTTTAGCAGAGATACAACTATATGCATTTACCATTTATGTTGTTAACAACTAACATTTTGTTGCTATATATGCAGCTCCATGCAACTCCTAATTATAAACAAGAAATTATATTATCTAGCACCAATTATTAGAAGTATTACATGGCATAAACACAAGCATCTACTAACAAACTTTCATTAGCTTTTCTATATATAAAAACCTATATATTAACTATAGGTGATGTTGCAAACATCTCATTTGGATCTCAATTTTTTATGAGAGATAGATGATGACAAAACATGATTACTGTACAAATATTACATGCTCAGGTTTTATAGATTAATTATTACAAAAAGACAAATTGCTAATGCAAGAAAATATGTGAGAGCAAGATAAATCTAAAACACACTATTTTATGAAAACACATGACCATATTATATGTTATTATGGTATCACAACATCATACAAAGGTAGAGGAACAACATTTTCTAGTTTTACACCTTCATAAAAATTATAACTTATTTAAAACCATTTATCAAGCACTAAACAAGTTAAATCAATAACTCAACCATACTGCATCCAATGAGCATGAAATTTTTACCACAGCACACATATAACATCAGTAGCCTACCATAAAAATTTCATAGCAATTGTAGCACCATAACTTTAGATATGAATTTATTTCTAGAAAATCATAATTAACATAGATAAATAAAAACAACAAAAACCTTCTACTAATACATATCATATTATGACTCCACTGCATAGATCTACTCTCAAAGATTCGAAAAAGTCTTCATTTGCTATTTTACGATTCTTCTACGATTTATTATGATTTTCCAAAGTTTTAGCCATACAAGATAAACAAATTTGCACCGAGGACCCCAAACTTTCACGAAAATAGATTCCTGTGAAACGGTCCTTCTAGTCACTATTCACATGAGTCACAGACTTTGTAGATAGGCCCTTCCCTTTCTTTGAATTTTTGCACGAGGTCCCCGACATGAGTTGGAGCAGAGGATGTTGGTTCTGTCATCGTGGGAGCGCACCGGCCATAAGGGGTGGTGCTCGAGCATGCCTGGGCTAGCGCGCACACCCACAAACACTCGCACTTGGCCAGCGGTGGCCAGTAGCCCGCTAGCTATGGAAGCAGCCGGCCTAATGGTGGCCGTGCTAGCGACGGCAATGGCAAAGACGGCAAGCTCCACACGGATTCACCTAGACTTCTCTATTAAAAAGTGGAGGGTGAGGTGGCGGTGCTCAGGGTGGAGGATACATGGAGAACTGTGGCAGAACCTCCTAAGTTATAGGGCCCACATACACCTATCACTGTCCAACGACCTTTGACATTTATGCATATGTTTCCAATAACTTAAAAAGACTGTCGGGTGTCCTCGGGGAACCCCGAATCATCCACGATTTCTGAGCAAGATCACATTACAAAGTCATTGCACTATTACAACATTTATTCAAATATCAGCACCAGAGTAAAAATAGCGGAAGTCTTACGATAACATAGTTTACAAACCAGTTGTTTCAAACCTTACAAACTAAGTTCGATAATTATTACAAACCATAGTGGTAGTGGAGTGGCATAATTAACATATATATTACACACAAAATAAACATCCTGCCCAGGGATCACACATTTAATTCTCATCGTCGGAACGAACAATAGTCATGCAGCACGATCCAAAACAGATCTGCCCATGAGGCTCACCTGCAACAAGGGGTCAACGAACCCTGAGTACAAAAGTACTCAACAAGACTTAACCAAAATAAAACTGATAGAACTCAGGAATGCCGGCTCATGGGATTCAATGTATGTCTTTAACAATAATCAAAGTTCTTTTGCGTAAAAGCTCTTTAATAAAATTCTTTAATTCCAAGGTAAAACTTTATAAGTACCACATATGAATCTACCATGATCCGTAATGAGAACATGAACTTCATATTAATCTTTTTCGCAAACCTTTCTCAAGTTCCATTGATTAATACTACGATGATGAACAATGAGTTGAGTCTCCATAATCGAGGAGCAACGACGATTCGAACCGATTAAAAACCCAGCTGGGGATTCCAGACCACACGACATATGCAGGTCCTCGACCTACATATATCAACCTACTCTCGGATCCTCTAAAGCAAGAATGAGTCCGCACCACCCGAGAATACAGTACTCCACCAATCCAGCCCATTGCCACGTGGGTACACGCTATTCCCGCCATCTCTCCACTCCTAGTGCGCGAGTAGCCATTCTCGTAATAGAATTGCCAAGTTCAGGCTTACCGGAGTATGTGGTTAGTACTACAAATTCTCACCTCATGCAATTCAACAACGGACGTGCCTTAATCGACACAGACGGAAAGTACCCACTCACAAGACCTCCATGTCTTGTGGCTCACACACACCGAGTCTGCCTGGTCTAGATTTATTACTCCACCTTCCCATATCACATGCTAACATAATTAACCAATGTTCCATTTAAAACTTGCAGGTGATAGGTAGTCACCCGACTTTCATCGTTCTATGCATAGCTAAGCAAAACTAGGCATATACGAGTTTAAAACTGGTAATATGGTAAATATGGAATAACAAGGGTGGTAATGCACCAATTAGGCTCTTACTTAACTCCTATTCACTTAATGCAGTAACGGAAAGCAAAAGCAAAATTAATTTATAAAACACAAGGTAGGGTTGTATGCATCCGGGGCTTGCCTTCGTTGACAGAAAAGTCCGGCTCCTGCGACGTTTCACAAGTATTCGATCCGACCTCAACAGACGGATTAACCTCCTCGACAACTTGATTAACTACCATGTTTTCACCTTCGTTCACTACACATAATAACAATGCCATGTTTAACATGATGCGGAATACGAAACATGATGCTCGATGATGGATGCAAAATTAATAATTTGAATACAACTTTCCTTCACGGTACAGTTGCAAGTCAAACAGACTAAATCTTTTTCGTAACACATACATCAATTGCCAAGGATCATTATCAACTAATGACCCAAGGTCATCACTCAATCCAAAATTTCAAACAAAACCTAAATCATTAAAGGTTACTATTTGCTTTTATGAATTAATTATTTAATTCAAAATTATGAAATAAATCAACTTATTCTAATTGAACTCAAAATTTTAGTACATGTTCATTACATGATAACTAAGTGGCAAAACAAATTTCATAATTTTTGGACAATTAAATAAGCCTAGAAAAATCATGGAAATCCATTTATTAATAAATTGAGTAATTTTTATCACATTCAAAAAGTACTGAAAAACATTATTTCATATTTTTCTTAAATACTATACATCACAGAGAAGTCACACAAAAATTTTCATAATTTTTGGAGCTCTAAATAAACCTACACAAAAATAACAAAAACAGACACCATTCATTCAAATCTGAAAATAGAAAAATCCATTTGAACGTTGAGTTACTGACAACCCGACCCCACCTGTCATCCCTAACCTCCAACGTTGACCACGGTAGCGATGGCTCTAACCAGCGATTCCTCGCCGATGGTGAGATCACCGGCGATGGCGATAGCACCAACATGTTCTACACTACTAGGCGCACCTATAGACGTACTTAGATGTACCGATTACGACTCAATTCTAGCTCAACGTCGACCATGGCGGACACGGTGCCTCGGCGGTACTGCGCCGGCGACCACAGGCCGGTAGCGGTTAAACTAAAGGTCAAGGAAGCACCAGCAGCTTACACTAAACACAACCGAGTAGATAACAAGGTCGGAGAAGCAACGGTGACACGGGTCGATGTCCACGGTGATCACGGCGGCGCAAGGGTCGTCGGTGATGGTGTGTCGGTGACTAAAGTGGACAAAACTGCCAAGCAACAATGAAATTAGCACTATGGCATCGAGACGAAGCCAAAGGTACACCAATCAAGGGCAACGGCTCACCGACGGGCTCTGGCCACGGAGAGGTCGGTGGTGGCGGTGCTTCGGCCGGCTCTGAGGAAGAAAACGGCGTGCGGTGACACTGGACTGCTAGAGGTGAAGCAAACAGGCCAGGAATGAGTGAGAGTGTAGGACAGAGAGAATGGCAGACACAATTGGCATGAGGCGCGATGGTGAGGACGAATTCCGTGAGCGCAGCAAGGTCACCGACGATGGCGGAAACAGAGCAAGGGAGAAGAGCAATGACGACGATGGTTCAGGCTAAAAAGGGTGGCCAGGAAGCTCAAGGAAGCCACGACAAAGCCTTTACCGCGCCAACACGACGCCAAGGACGGCCACGACATGCCTGGAACGCCGAAGAAAGTCGCCGGCCATGTAGCTACGGTGGTGAACACTGTTCACAGTATTTACAAGTTTGCCATTTGCCAAAATTCACAAATTACTCTCAAATTTTCATAACAACTCAAAAAGCTCCAAAAACAAAAGTTGTTCAAAATCAAAAGTTTTACAACTTTGCTTTTATAACCAACTCCTAATTCGGTCTAGATTTTGAAATGAACTTTTGAATTCAAATAGGGAAATTTAACGAATTACGCCTTTTTGAATTACTCAAAATTTTTCTAAACAACTTGAAAAACTCCAAAAACAAACTTTGTATAACTTGTCAAGCTCTACACTTTTGCTTTTGGGCTCAGCCCCAAAATATGCTTAGATTTTGAAATGGATTTTCAGGGTAGAATTTAAATGCTGAAAAGCGGGGTTTTCTCGAAAAATTCAAAATCCAAACAAACTTTGAACTTGAGTCAAACAATACAATGCAACACATACCACATAAATATAAACTTGTATTAGTGTATGCATCTCAAAGTTTTCACCAAATGCCAAATGCTTTGCAATGCATATGATGACATATCAGATTTTAATATTTAAACACCCGAGGTGTTACAATCCTTCCCCCTAAAAGAAATCTCGCCCTGAGATTCAAAGCCATAGAGTAAGTAATGGAAAAGGAAATGTGTCAGTCCAAAAACATCCAGAACTTGTCCATAAAACAACTGAGGTTCCTTTACAAAACACAATTTGTAGCAACCAAGCTCAACTAACATTACTCTATTCTATATTGACGCTAGAAACTTTGGAAACTTTTCTAACAAGTAATCTTCTGATTCCCAGGTAGCTTCCTCTTTTGAATGTTGATTCCATTGTATTTTATAGAACTTGATTGTCCGTCTTCGAGTAACACGATCTTTCTGATCTAACACTCGGATAGGATATTCGGAGTAAGTTAAATCCGGTTCTAGTTCTACTCCTTCAACTTCAACATTTTGTTCAGGCACTCGGAGACACTTCTTCAATTGAGAAACATGAAACACATCATGCACCGCTGCGAGATGTTCAGGTAATTTCAAGCGATATGCCACTTTTCCATACCTCTCCAAAATTTGATATGGTCCAATGTATCAGGGTGCCAACTTTCCTTTAACACCAAAACGGTTAACTCCCTTCATTGGTGATACTTTCAGATATACAAAATCTCCTTTGTTGAATACCAATGGTCTCCGCCGTCTATCCGCATAACTCTTTTGGCGGGACTGAGCTATCTTCAGATTACTCTGTATTTGCCTAACCTTGTCTTCTATTTCTTTCACAAGGTCAACTCCAAAGAATCTTCTTTCTCTAGGCTTAGACCAACTCAACGATGTTCTGCATCTACGACCATAGAGTGCTTCAAATGAAGCCATTCTAATGCTTTCCTGATAACTATTGTTGTATGAGAACTCGGCCAAAGGTAAGCACTCATCCCACTTATTGGAATAGTTAAGGACACAACACCTTAACATATCTTCAAGTACTTGATTGACTCTTTCAGTCTGTCCATCAGTCTGTGGATGATAAGCTGTACTATATAGAAGTTTGGTACCCAATGAAGAATGCAATTGTTTCCAAAAGTTGGAGACAAACTGTGTACCCCTATCTGACACTATGGTTTTTGGTACCCCATGCAAACTCATGATTCTTGCTAAGTACATCTTGGCATATTGGATCGTGGGATATATTGTCTTGACTGGAAGAAAATGTGCTGACTTAGTGAGTCAATCTACAATAACCCACACTGAGTCAAATCCCTTTGATGTCTTGGGTAGACCAACAATAAAATCCATACTTATGTCCTCCCACTTCCAAGATGGAATAGGCAATGGTTGTAATTCACCAGCAGACCTCAAATGTATAGCTTTCACCTTTTGACAAGTATCACACTTCGCTATATATCTAGCAATCTCTATTTTCATTTTAGTCCACCAGAATCTTTGCTTCAAATCATGGTACATCTTATTGCTTCCCGGATGGATAGATAACCTAGTAGCATGTGCCTCATCTAGAATTCACTACCGCAACTCAGGAACTTTTGGTACCACCAGGCGATCCTTGAACCATAACACATTTTCATCATCTATGCTAAAGCATTCTGCTTTTCCATTCTTGACTTTTTCCTTGATATGGGCTATACCCTTGTTTTCCTTCTGAGCAGCAATAACTTGATCTCGAATAGTAGCTTCAACAATTATGTTGGTCAAACTTCCTTATTGAATTACTTCTACATTCAACTTCTCCATTTCTTGGCATAAATTCAAACCCATTGTTCTCACTGTCAGACAATTGCAATAACTTTTGCGACTAAGGGCATCTGCAACCACATTTGCTTTACCCGAGTGATAATGTACTTCCAAATCATAATCCTTAATCAGTTCTAACCATCTTCTTTGTCGCATGTTCAATTCTGACTGAGTAAAGATATACTTTAAGCTCTTGTGGTCTGTATACATATGGCACGTATTACCAAGCAGGTAATGCCGCCAAATCTTCAGAGCATGAACCATAGCTGCTAACTCCAGATCATGAGTCGGATAGTGTTCCTCATGCTGCTTAAGTTGCCTGGATGCATAGGCAATGACTCGGCCTTCTTGCATTAACACACATCCAATACCAATACCTGAAGCATCACAATACACGTCAAACGGCTTCTCAATATCAGGTTGGGCTAATACTGGTGCAGTAGTCAACAGTCTCTTCAAGGTCTAGAAAGCCTTTTCACAATCAGATGACCAGACAAACTTAACTTGGTTCTTCAACAATTCAGTTATGGACTTTGATACTTTAGAGAATTCTGGAATAAATCGACGGTAATACCCTGCCAATCCTAGAAAACTTCGAACTTGATGAATTGTGGTTGGCGGTTTCCAATCAAGCACATCCTTTACTTTGCTGGGATCAACTGCAACTCCTTCGGCTGACAAGACATGTCCAAGAAATTGCACTTCCTTAAGCCAAAAATCACACTTGCTGAACTTGGCATATAATTGATGTTCTCTCAAACGAGTCAGAACAATCCTAAGATGTTTCGTATGTTCTTTCTTATTCTTGGAATATACTAAAATGTCATCAATAAACACTACTACAAACTTGTCTAGCTCAGGCATGAATATTGAATTCATCAGATACATGAAATGAGTGAGAGCATTTGTCAAACCAAAAGACATTACCAAGTATTCATATAATCCATATCTTGTGGTAAATGCCGTTTTGGGAATATCTTCAGGCTTTATCTTGATTTGGTGATATCCTGATCTCAAATCTATCTTGGAGAAAACTTTGGCTCCGGCCAATTGATCAAAAAGCAAATCTATTCGAGGTAATGGATATTTATTCTTGATGGTCACTTCATTCAACGGACGATAGTCGACACATAACCTTAGAGTCTCATCTTTCTTTTTCACAAAAATTGCCGGACATCCCCAAGGTGATGAACTAGGTTGGATAAACCCCTTCTCAATCAATTCTTGTAACTGAGTCTTCAACTCGGCCAATTCCTTAGGTGGCATCCTATAAGCTCTCCGAGAAATTGGAGCTGTTCCAGGTTGTAACTCTATGTTAAACTGTACATCCCTATCAGGTGGTGGACTGGGTAAATCTTTAGGAAACACATCCAGAAATTTACACACTATCGGAATATCTCTAATCTCTTTGACAGCAGTTGCACAAATCTTGCCCACTGATCTTCTTAGGGTTGGAAGTTGGATGAGAAGTTGAGAATTACTATCAGGCAAACTTACTCTTAAAGTCCTATTCAAAGCATCTATAACAGCCTTATGCTGATACATCCAATTCATTCCCAAGATTACATCTATATCCTGATCCTTAAGGATAATCATGGTAGTGGGAAAAATATGCCCACCTAGGTTTACGGGTACCTGGTATACCATTTCCTTAGTACACAGATGTCCCCCGAGCGACTGTATAAAGAAACTTTCCTTTGTTGCCCCAATTGAAATTTGATGCTTCACGACAAATGTTCTATTGATGAATGAATGCAATGCGCTAGAATCAAAAAGTATAACTGCAGGGTGATTGGCAACAGGAAACATACCCATCATCATTGGCTCCCCTTCTAGAATTTCTCCAGCTTGAACATAGAACACCCATCCTGTCTTCCTCTCATCTTTGCCCTTCTGAACATTCTAATTGGGGTTCTTGTTTGGTGCCTGACCTTGTTGTTGATTGGCAGGGACCTTCTGATAATTTTGATTAGCCTATCTAGGATATGGACATTCCCTGGAGAAATGACCAGTCCTTCCACAATTGTAACATGGATAGTTGTGACCCTGGGATGTTGGAGCATTGCCACCAGAAGCATTGGTTGACTGTGAATTTGGATAGGTTATAGCAGGACGGACATTTGACTGTTGCCCGGCTTGAGACTGTGGCGGACGGTAAGGAGGACGATTATGATGTACTAGATGATAAATCACCCTCTGCCTCTTCTGATTTCCCCCAAAAGATCTAGACGGCACACTCTTTTTCTTTTTGAGCTCCTTATGCTGCCGATACTTTGACTCTGAAGCAATTGCAATATTTACGGCCTCATGGTAAGTGACATTGGTGCAAGTTGTCATCATTGTTTGCAGCTTGGTATTCAAACCTCTCATAAACCACCTCTTCTTCTTGGCATCAGTATTAACATGTTCGGATGCATATTGTGACAGGTGATTGAATCTTCCCACATACTGCATCACTGTTTGATCTCCTTGTTTCAAAGCAAGGAATTCATCTAGCTTCATTGCCATCACTCCTTCAGGGATATAATGGGCTCTGAAGGCAGTACGGAACTCAGCCCAAGTTATTGGAATGCCAGCTGGTTGCATAGCCACTAAGTTTGCCCACCAAGCACTTGCTGCACCTCTAAGTTGCTGGGCGGCAAACGCAGGTTTCTGATACTCCATGCATGGAATAAGGTCAAATTTCTGCTCCATGGTTCGAAGCCAGTCATCAGCCTCCAATGGTTCATCTGCCTTGGTGAACACTGGTGGTCTTGTGTCTGTAAAATCAACATATGTAGCCTCCTATCTGTTATGGTGGTGACCACGGTTTCCTTGCATCTGATTCTGATTACTTAGGGCGATCTCATGAAGCAAACGGGAATTTTCAGCCGTCACATTGACAAGTGCGGTTATAGCATCAGCTAGATTTGTTGGAATTGGTGGCCGATCTAGAATACCATCCTCATCTTATGAAGTTCCAGGAACATACGAACCCCACGTACGATGCATCTGCTCATAACAAGCCAAACTTTATTCACAAGCCTTTATTGAATTGCACAAAAGCTTACTCCAGACACATTACATAAGGTTTACTAATATAAACACCAACCTGTAAGTACTAAAACAAAGATACATAGCTTAACTATAACTCACTATTATACAACTCTACTCTTTTCCGTAATTATTTCAAACTTCAGGCTCAGTATCCATTCCGGAATTATTACCGCCTTCATCATCACTTTCATTGATCATTACTAATTCTTTAGGATCTTCTTCTTCCTCCTCTTCCGATTCGTTATCATTGGCAAGAATGACACCGGGGTCCATGGCATCAGCTTGAGGCTCATGATTCAGGTTTAGTAGATTGCTAAGCCTATGAACTTCCTCATGTAGATAGGTATTATGCTCTTCTAAATCTTCTACATAGAATTCTAGCTCATGAGTTCTAGCTCTAGCTACATTTTCCCTATGCCAAGCTTCATTTCGTCCCTCCACTGTACGAACTAACATACTTTTGTAGTTCCTGTGCGCGGTGGTGAGACGCCTCAATTAACCCTGCAATTCTCCTACCTGTATAGCATCCAAAGCCCTATCTCTAGTAGCTTGTGCTAATTCTGCAGAAATCCTCTGTATCTCTGCTTGGGGATCAGGCCTAGAACTGCTACTGCTAGCACCATCATTTCTAGGGGCAAGTTGGTGATGAGGAACTCCTTTGGGTCCAGTGGACTTACGGGGCGTTATCTTGGCATGAGCCATACTGTAGGAAACCAATTTAATCCAAGTAAGACCATTTGATCAAAGTCTAAAGAGCAGCTATGATGGATTACATTACTCCAACCAGTCTCACTACTCAACTCCAGACTAAGAGGTGAAGGAAGTAACGAGTGAATTAATAATGATGCATGAATCGTTCTTACGAATCAAAAACATCAAAGTTTATAATGCACATAAACAACATTTATTTTTATATAGGGCATAGTAATATTACTACTCCACCACACAAAACCTTTTTAATCACATACGGAATAGGGAGAAAGAAATAAGATAAGTCAGAAGCAATTTGGACCAAATTAACAAGTTAAATTTAGTCATCCCAAATCAATTTGAAGTTTTTTGTAAAACAATACAACAAAAACCTTGCAACGATCGCTCTGATACCATTATGTGGCAGAACCTCCTAAGTTATAGGGCCCACATACACCTGTCACTGTCCGACGACCTTTGACATTTATGCATATGTTTCCAATAACTTAAAAAGACTGTCAGGTGTCCTCGGGGAACCCCGAATCATCCACGATTTCCGAGCAGGATCACATTACAAAGTCATTGCAGTATTACAACATTTATTCAAATATCAGCACTAGAGTAAAAATAGCGGAAGTCTTACGATAACATAGTTTACAAACCAGTTGTTTCAAACCTTACAAACTAAGTTCGATAATTATTACAAACCATAGTGGTAGTGGAGTGGCATAATTAACATATATATTACACACAAAATAAACATCCTGCCCAGGGATCACACATTTAATTCTCATCGTCGGAACGAACAATAGTCATGCAGCATGATCCAAAACAGATCTGCCCATGAGGCTCACCTACAACAAGGGGTCAATGAACCCTGAGTACAAAAGTACTCAACAAGACTTAACCGAAATAAAACTGATAGAACTCAGGAATGCCGGCTCATGGGATTCAAGGTATGGCTTTAACAATAATCAAAGTTCTTTTGCGTAAAAGCTCTTTAACAAAATTCTTTAATTCCAAGGTAAAACTTTATAAGTACCACATATGAATCTGCCATGATCCGTAATGAGAACATGAACTTCATATTAATCTTTTTCGCAAACCTTTCTCAAGTTCCAGTGATTAATACTACGATGATGAACAGTGAGTTGAGTATCCATAATCGAGGAGCAATGACGATTTGAACCGATTAAAAATCCAGCTGGGGATTCCAGACCACACGACATATGCAGGTCCTCGACCTACATATATCAACCTACTCTCGGATCCTCTAAAGCAAGAATGAGTCTGCGCCACCCGAGAATACAGTACTCCACCAATCCAGCCCATTGCCACGTGGGTACACGCTATTCCCGCCATCTCTCCACTCCTAGTGTGCAAGTAGCCATTCTCGTAATAGAATTGCCAAGTTCAGGCTTACCGGAGTATGTGGTTAGTACTACAAATTCTCACCTCATGCAATTCAACAACGGACGTGCCTTAATTGACACAGACAGAAAGTACCCGCTCACAAGACCTCCATGTCTTGTGGCTCACACACACCGAGTCTACCCGGTCTAGATTTATTACTCCACCTTTCCATATCACATGCTAACATAATTAACCAATGTTCCATTTAAAACTTGCAAGTGACAGGTAGTCACCCGACTTTCATCGTTCTATGCATAGCTAAGCAAAACTAGGCATATACGAGTTTAAAACTGGTAATATGGTAAATATGGAATAACAAGGGTGGTAATGCACCAATTAGGCTCTTACTTAACTCCTATTCACTTAATGCAGTAACGGAAAGCAAAAGCGAAATTAATTTATAAAACACAAGGTAGGGTTGTATGCATCCGGGGCTTGCCTTCGTTGATGGAAAAGTCCGGCTCCTGCGACGTTTCATAAGTATTCGATCCGACCTCAACAGACGGATTAACCTCCTCGACAACTTGATTAACTACCACATTTTCACCTTCGTTCACTACACGTAATAACAATGCCATGTTTAACATGATGCGGAATACGAAACATGATGCTCGATGATGGATGCAAAATTAATAATTTGAATACAACTTTCCTTCGCGGTACAGTTGCAAGTCAAACAGACTAAATCTTTTTCGTAACACATACATCAATTGCCAAGGATCATTATCAACTAATTACCCAAGGTCATCACTCAATCCAAAATTTCAAACAAAACCTAAATCATTAAAGGTTACTATTTGCTTTTATGAATTAATTATTTAATTCAAAATTATGAAATAAATCAACTTATTCTAATTGAACTCAAAATTTTAGTACATGTTCATTACATGATAACTAAGTGGTAAAACAAATTTCATAATTTTTGGACAATTAAATAAGCCTAGAAAAATCATGGAAATCCATTTATTAATAAATTGAGTAAATCCAACACGACGCCAAGGACGGCCACGACATGCCTGGAACGCCGAAGAAAGTCGCCGGCCATGTAGCTACGGTGGTGAACACTGTTCATAGTATTTACAAGTTTGCCATTCACCAAAATTCACAAATTACTCTCAAATTTTCATAACAACTCAAAAATCTCCAAAAACAAAAGTTGTTTAAAATCAAAAGTTCTACAACTTTGCTTTTATAACCAACTCCTAATTTGGTCTAGATTTTGAAATGAACTTTTGAATTCAAATAGGGAAATTTAACGAATTACGCCTTTTTGAATTACTCAAAATTTTTCTAAACAACTTGAAAAACTCCAAAAACAAACTTTGTATAACTTGTCAAGCTCTACACTTTTGCTTTTGGGCTCAACCCCAAAATATGCTTAGATTTTGAAATGGATTTTCAGGGTAGAATTTAAATGCTAAAAAGCGGGGTTTTCTCGAAAAATTCAAAATCCAAACAAACTTTGAACTTGAGTCAAACAATACAATGCAACACATACCACATAAATATAAACTTGTATTAGTGTATGCATCTCAAAGTTTTCACCAAATGCCAAATGCTTTGCAATGCATATGATGACATGTCAGATTTTAATATTTAAACACCCGAGGTGTTACAAGAACGCCCATGATCGAGAGCTCGGTAGCCAACAATGGCGGCATCCGCACGTGGCTGGCTGTGGTAGCGGCGAGGCGACGTGGCAGTGGCGGTGGATGGCAACAAGCATGGAGCTAGGTCATGGGGAGGTCAAGGGGCTGGAGAAAGTGGCGTAGGAGCTCTGCTTTGGCGGCTTGCCATGGCACTTGCGCTGTAGCAGAAAGAGGAGACCGAGCGATGGCAAAGAGAGCAAGAGCGAGTGGGAGGGGCAGGAAATGAGTGAGGGAGGTGGAGAGAGGCTTGAGTGCTCCATATCGAGGTAAGGAGAGGGCAGGGCACATGGCAATGGAGGTGGGGTGCTCAGCTCATGCATGGCGACCACGCGTCCATAACATTGAGCAGGTGGCAAGTGCCGGAGTGCCGACTTCGGGTCCAAAATTCAGCATATTCGGCTTGGATTCGGATCCTATCGCCTAAAACAAAGTTGTTTCTCTCTTGATGGTCTACAAGTTTGGTTAAGTGTCCATGGTTGTTAGGGCTCTGGATCAGCGGGTAATTAGGCCCTAAGTTGACACTGTCAGCGGTTAAAATGAGATTAAGTTTTGCTCGGTTGAATCCCAATTTAACTGGTCAAACTTGCTCCAACTGAGTCCAAATTTTTCTGAGCTCTTCTCCAATGAATTATCTCCAACTTTTAATTTGAGATCGAATCAAATTGCTTGACAAAATCACAAGAACATGGCTTGCCAACCTATTGACTTCGGTTGACATCTCCATGACTTAGAATTATTTCCTGGGCTGAAAAACAGCAGCTGATTCAAACTTGAGGCCATTGTTTAACTTGCTTCCAAACTGATTTAGGGCTGGGTTCAAAAACAAAGTTTGCTGCACATAACTTAAACTTGAACTTATATTAAAGGTCAAACTTCATATCTGGTCCCAAAATCATAGTTTCATCTTGGTCAAAGCAGCATCACGATAAACCCTAAATTAGGGTTTTAGACCGATTGAGGCATTTTCTTGACATTTGCTCAATATGAACCCTTCATGACTTTTGTTCATGAGCTGAATTAGAATTGTTTGAGTAAGGTTGCAAGGTTTGGTCGACATCCCATATTTCCGTTTGCTTAATGAAGCAATTTAAGCAAAATATACTTATCATTTCATGTGACTTTTTTATTCCAAACTTTATGAAACTTTTCCAATGCTCAAGAGAGCTTGATCCTGAGGTGATGCATAGGAAAGAGGCATGTTTACCATTACTTAAGCATATATATGAAAAGGGATCAACATGTGAGCAAAGGTGTGCTGTCCAAGCCTAAGTTGGGACTCATTCTTAGAGAGTTGATCTCAACACCTTTGTCACCACTTACAAGTTTGAACTAGAGCTCTTGATTACCACCTAACATGTCATGTTTAATCTCAAACCCACTGCTTAACTAGTGACAAACACCTAGGGTGTTACAAAGGTTCGGTTGTCTCGTCTTGTGAGGATCGTGTGTGAGACGTCACCACTAACCAGATCTTTAGGAATCGGCAAGATAAGGCAAGCACCCCACTACTATAAACCCCATTTTGGATACTTATGCAGTTTCATTATGAGTTATGCATTACATATAGTTTGATTATTTATCTTGCTCACTCTACACTTAGAGTCACTCATTAATCTATTAGAAGCCTCTCATCTAAACAATGGGAATGGAAACGCTTAATTGCTTAGTTACCTAGCAATGGTAGAAGTCGAGTATGAGAAGGGAACTCATTCTCGCATGTGTAGAATGCTACACTAGGATAATTAATCACTAAAAGCAATGAGGGTATAACTTTCCTTACTTCACTAATCTGGCTAAGGCACAATAACACCAAAGGTTATAAACTAGCAAGGCGGTGGCGTCGATCAGGAATGTCCCGGACATTGACCGGGCACTAGTCAAACCTTTCATCGGACACTCAGCTAGATTAGGGAAAGGTTGGGGAACTTGAGGCAACCCTTACTCGAATATAGGCATGGTGGTTAGTCCCATTTTCTATGTGGGTACAATTGTACACCTCTACAGAGTTTTGAAAGCCTAAAGTCCCTCGGGATGGAATCATTCAGTTGTTCCTACTTTCTATACCCATGGTAGCATAATGACAAAACATGATGATATGGCCTATATGTGTTTAATATCCCTATGGATATCGCTCTTGATTATACTAATTGTTTAAATGGATCATAGCATGTCATCTAAGAAATGCCATGCGCCTTTTTTGCAAATATACAAATGCCTAATAAATTACCTGTGCATCCATCAAATATCTATATGTTGGAATTAAGTCCTGTGAGTACAAAATGTACTCATGGCGTTGCCATTAAGTTATTTTGCGGGTTGTTGAGGTTTTCCTCCAAGACTACCTCTGACAACTGCGATGGTCAGTAGACCTTAGAAGTTCTCCAAGATAAGCTACATGTAATCCGATGAGTAGAAGAGTGGAATGAGGTGTAACCTAGATAGAGGGCAATAGTAGATAGAAAGGTAGTGTTAGTAGTAATTTCTTATCTTAATCTTATGTTATCGTCAACAATTTTTCAACTTAAGTCTTGGAGACTTAAGCGTGTAATTGATTGAGTTGTTCGGTATGCCTTGCATTGGGAATGTGTGTAACTCAATGCAAAGATCCTAAAGAGGAGTTGTTATGTGCAGTCCTGGGGGCCTCACGGTGGCAGTTTAGCGACGACCCTCGATAGGACGGGTATTGGAGCAGTTGATTGATTTACACCTACAGTCCTCAATGTGCACTTGAGCTTTTGATTTTAAAATTTTGCTCTATGCTTTAGGCAAACCTCAAGTTATCTTAACTCTCTTCTTGTGGTAGAATCACCCAAGTTATATGGCCCACATGTGCATGTCATTGTCCTTTAGACTTCTGACTGTTGCACATGGGAGCCAGACAACTCTAGTAGTTTGTCGGGTATCCTCGAGGAACCCTAAATCATCCACATTTATTCTCTCAAGCAAGATCCATTATAGAAATCATTGTAGTGTTTCAACAGTTGTACAAATATACAAATAAATTACATCAGAGTATGTGGTGGAAGTCCTACAATACCATAAGTTTACAAACCAGTTATTAAGTTATTACAAACCATAAGTTTTAGCCATTTAGGCAGTGGGTAGCAAAACATGTACAACTTATACTACAATCAAAAGAAGCTCACCCCGCCCAAGGGTGCACAACAACAATAGCTCTACTATTGGGACTCCTTATGAACCGTCATGCAACAGGGGCAAAAGACTAGCTGCTCATGAGGCTCACCTGCAACAAGGGTTTAACAAACCTTGAGTACACAGGTACTCAACAAGGCTTTACCGATGAAAAGGAAAGACTCCAAGATATGTAGGCTTACGGGGAATCAAGGTAAGTCTGAAGCAAGAATCAAGATTAGGTTTTGTAGAAAAGCTTACTAAAGATTGATCCTTACTTTCAAAGTTTTAGCTTAAGTTAAATCAGTACAAATCTCCTATTTGCACCTATTCTAATCCAGTCACTTCTTTAACCAATCATCTCATGATCATAATACTAATGTTCTAGTTATTAGCTACGATGTAAGTCAGAGGATCAGGTCTCCATCTCCGAGAAGCATGGTGATTTGAATCGGTTTGGCCCAGCTAGGGTTTCCTTACCACACGACATATGTAGGCCTAGATCTAGACCCGAACCCACATATATCAACCCTCACTCGAATCCTCCAGAACGTGAATGGGTCTAGCGCTACCTGAGAGCATAGTACTCCACCTCCCTATGCCACTCCTGGTGCATTCACAGGATGTGTACATGCTACTCTCACCATCTCTCCACTCCTAGTGTGCGGTTGTCCTTTCTCCTAATGGAATAGCTGAGGTATTAGGCTTATCGGAGTATGTCGCTAGTACTACAAGGTCCCAACCACACGGTGGCCTACAATGGTATAGTCCTCAACTGACATAGATGGGGAAAGTACAATAGTCAACCCTATCGACTTAACCACCAGAGACAACACCCATGCCCCGTCCGGTCCCAATTTTAAACACATTCATTATACAAACTCTCAGGCAAATCCTGAGGAAGCAACCATTGTGAATGATGAAATCACCATTCGACTCTTAACCACTTCACAAGACTAAGCATAGCTGTCGATGTTTAACCACTGGCAACCCATCACGGGGTACTCAGGATGGTGATTTGTTCGGAGGGGTATTGGCATTTGCAGGAACTCGATGGTAAACGTAGGGAGACAATGATTTATACTGGTTCAGCATGCCAAAAAGTCATGGCGCCCTACGTCCAGTCTGGTGTGGATAGTATATTGCGCCCTGCGCTATTTGTTGTGTTGCGAGGTATGTTGTGGTTGTGAGTTCTGTCGATTATGTGTAGGTGTTGATCTAGGGACCCCTGCCCTCCTTTATATAGTCCAGGAGAGGCGGTAGTCCTAGTTGGTTACAAAGTAGAGATCCTAGTAGGATTATATGTAACTAGTCCTAGTAGGATTACATGTAGGGAATCCTAGTAGGACTAGGTCTTCTTCTCTCTTCTCCGTGGGAAACCCCATGGTTCCCGCATCGACAAGCCCCCGAGCATCTCATGGATGAGCTTCGGAAGCCTTCTTATTCTTCTTGGTCTTCGTTGAGTTGTTGTAAATCCATTCTAGGTTCTTCTAAAGTGAAACCTTGAGATGGTCTTCTTTTGGTTGGTTCGTCATGACTGATGTGCACTTTTTTTCTAAAAAAATGCACTCAGTGAGTGTAGCCCCTGAGCCTCTTGCTTGTTGGGACAAGAAGCCAGAGGGTCCCTTTATTCTTCTTGGTTGCTCCGAGTTCTTTTTTGGTGGGTGCAATTTTTTGTAAAAATTGCACTCACTGAGTGTAGCCCCCGAGCCTCTTGCTTTTGCTTGCAAACGTTGGAGGGTCTAGATTCTTGTCTTCAAAAATTTCTGGGGTTATGTATCCCGTAGCCCCCGAGCCTTCTCCGAGTTCTTTTCTTTCGAAAAGAAATCGGATGAAGGGTCTTGATGTGTTGTCGTTTGTTGTAGTCTTGAGTTCTTGTATTCTTGGTCCTTCGTCTTTAAATTCGAGCCCCCAGGTGTAGTTGAAGCGAATGCTGAACCCCCGAGCTTAGTGTTTGACTAAGCCATGATGTTCTTCTGAGTTGTTTTTATTCATCCAGGTCATTTCTAGACTTCTCTGGTTCTTGATGTACCTCTTCTAGGTTGTTTGCACTTCGTCTAGGTTCTTTCTAAACTTGTATGTACCTCATCGGGGTTGTTTTCTGATCACTCTAGGTTCTTTTTTGTCTTGATTTCTGTTCCTAACTTGTCTGGGTTGTTTTTCTTCAATATGGGTTCTTTTTTATCTTGACTTGATCTCTGTCTCTCCTTGTTGGGGTTCTTTTCTGATCAATCCGGGTTCTTTCTAAGCTTGTCTTGGTTCTTGCTGCACCTTGTCGGGGTTCTTTTTTGATCAATCTGGGTTCTTTCTAAGCTTGTCTTGGTTCTTGCCGTACCTCATCGGGGTTCTTTTTTTTATCAAACTAGGTTGTTTCTTGACTTATCTGAGTAAAGTAGCTCTCAGGAGCGTGTTTTTCCTAATCTCATGGTATAGATGTAGCTTTCTTGCATGTTAAACATAAAAATATGTTGTAAATGACATTCCAGATATAAAGTGGGGAGCATGTCCCATATTTGAATAATCAATCAGGGGCAGGCCCTGGCATTATGAAATGCATATAAACTTTTTGCGTCTTGCTCTTGCTAGGCCATGCAAATTCCTCAGGTAGTGTCCTGTTACATTTAAGCACTTGAATCTCTGGTGTATGGCTCAGAGGTTCATGACGTGACCATATGAGCCTGGCACTCGGTTCGTGACCGTCCATGTGAGTAGACAAGCTTCACGGATTAAGGCATGTTCTACCTGAGGAATTCGGCGACCGTTAAGAGAAGACCTAGAGCACTATGTTTGCTCGCATGATGATTTTTTGTATCTTGAGCACTATGTTTGCTCGCATGATGATTTTTGTGTCTTCCTAGAGACATATGTGAATAATATCTAAAATATATAAAAAATGAGACGTGACTTAGCTTAGTTCGTGGCCACGTTGTCGATCGCCATAGCCGAGTAGTCGATTACCATAGTCAGGTTGTCGTTCACCGTAGCCAGGTAGTTGGTCAGCGTGGCCACGTAGTTGAATGTGTAGCCAAGTAGTCGAATGTGCAACCGAATAGTTAGCGTAGCATCCGAGTAGTTGTTCGTTGTTACGTCGAGCGTAGGTGGAGTTGCCGAGTTGTTGACACCACGGCAGAGTTGTCAGTTGCCATGGTTGAGTTGTTGTACACCATGACAGAGCAGTGGGTTGCAGTTCGTGCTTGGAGTAGAAATCCAACTGAGAAGGCATTGGCTGCCAGTAAGCACGTGAAGCCTGTACATGTTGCATGTATGTATAGGTTGATCACACCTAGGTATATATATGTATGATGTCATCTTGCTTTGATGCGTCGTCATATGGTCTTGGTTTGTCGTATCTAGGTAGATCTCCAAAACTCGTCATGTCCAAGTTCTGCTTGGTGTGGGAGCTAACTTCTTGTCCGACTAGAGTTGGCGTACATCTGCCGCGTGATTCTGAGTACTTGCCACGATCCATGTTGAAGCCTTAGACGGAGGCTGCGTTGTAGTCTGACTTGTGCTCGATGATCCTGATGGAGTGGCTTGTGCGGATGTATATTTCTTGACATATCCGTGGTGATGATGATTAAAGGCATCAGTAGTTGTACTCGTTCGACGCGCATGCAAGACGGTGGCTGAAGTTATTGGATTCTTCTTGCCGACCTGCCTCCATGAACGACGCTGATGAAGCTTTGTGAGCATGGCGAGTTGTCCGTCAGTATGCTGAGTTGTTGACGAGGCTGATGAGAGCCGCCATAAGTTGTCGACGAGGCTGATGAGTGTCGCGATGAGTTGGTCTTGAGGTCTTCTGAGCTGCAGTGAGTTGTCGACGAGAGCTGACGAGTGCCGTGGCAAGTTTTTTTTGAGTTCCACCAAGCTCTCGAACGCAAAGCGCCGAGAACCCCTACCTGGCGCACTAGCTATTGATGTTTGACCATCGATAGCCTATCACGGGGGTACCCGGGGTAGTATGTTCGGGCTTCAGCGTATGCAGAACTTGATGGTTAACGCAAGAGACAGTCGATTTATCCTGGTTCGGGCCCTCGATCGTAGATCGAGTAATAGCCCTACGTCCGGTCGGTGTTAGCCTTTGCGTTGGATTGATTGTGAAGTGTTGCGTTGTACAATTGTTCTCTTAACTCTAGACCCCCAATCTAAGGAGCCCTGCCCTCCTTTATATAGTTAGGAGGCCAGAGTCCTAGTCAGTTTACAATGAGGGTTCCTAGTAGGATTACTGAATAATACTACTACTAAGATTACATGGGAAGAATCCTAGTTAGACTAGATCTTCTCTCTTCCTTGTGGGGTATCCTATGGGTCCCACATCGACAAGCCCCCGAGCACTTCATGGTTGAGCTCTGGAAGCCTCGTCTTGTTCCTTTAGGTCTTGTCGAGTAGGAACAAGCATCGTCCGAGTGCTTTATTGAGTGAAACCATGTAGCGCTTCATGAGATATTTGCATGATGTATACCTTTTTGAAGAAAAAAGTACTCCCATTTGGATGTAGCCCCCGAGCCTCTTGCTGTTTGGCACAAGGAGCTTTGAGAGTCTTTTCTTGAAATCTCCCTGACTCTTCGTTGAAAGGTTCCCAAGCATATACCCATTTTCTTTGTTGAAAAGAGCTCAGATTTAGCTATGCCCGGGTCCTTTTTGTCGAAAAGAGCTCGGATATAGCTATGTCTGGGTTCTTTTTATCTTGTGGCCTTGAAGTCGTCTGTCCTAAAGAAGTCTTCTGAGTGACGTGCACTTTTTTGAAAAAAGTGCACTCACTAAGTGTAGCCCTCGAGCCTCTTGCTATTTGGAACAAAAAGTTGGAGGGTCTTGAATCTGAGTTGTTCGAAAAAACTGTATACCTTTCCTTTTGCAGCCCCTGAGCGTATATCCAGGTTGTTTTGTTCAGGAAGAACTTGGATGCAGAGTCTTGGCGTATTCTCTGGTAGTCTGCTGTTGTCAAATGTAGTTGTATGGTGGTGGTTGAGTTTAAATGCCTTTTGTTCACGGGTTGTACTGTGTTGGTATATTCTTCCGAATATGCTCGTCTTCGAGTACTATTCCCTCTTGCCTGAGTCTTCCATTATTGAGTCCTATCTTTTCACTGTGTCCTTTGTTAGGCTTATTTCATTAGTACTCCTAGTCCATGTGCACCGCTCCTTTGATCTATAAATACCCTCCTGGAGTGCTTGTTTTCATCCATTGAACATTCTGTTGAAACCTTCGTGGTCATGAACATGGTAGTTTGTGAAGTAGAGCAGCCCCTGGGCATGTTTTGTAGTTCCTGTGTGTCTTGTCATAGCTGGAGGAAGTCTTGTGATAGGGATTAGAGGTAGGCTCATCCCGCAGCAGCATTGTACCAGGATGTACGTGGCGGTAGTTGGAGGAAGTCTTGTGATGTGGGCTTTGTTCCTTCATCTGGTAGTTCTGGGTTGATCCTCGTCGCCTATCCTAAGACTGTCTGGTGTAGATCAATACCATATCTAGCATCACATCGGTCTTGGGTAGATAGATGCCTGTCGGCCTTCTCTGCTCCATGTTGTCCTATCGTGCTGCTGCTTTCTGCCTTGGATGCACTGCATCCGTCCTTTGAAGAAAATAGTGTAGCCAATGGTGGTTTGTCCTTTCGAGTAGCAATTTGGGACACATAGTCATTCCAGAGCCTAGCTGTGTCTGTGTTCCTCTTTGCTACTTTGCTTTTCGTGGTACCGAGTTTATTGGGTCTTGTAAGATTTGTAATCCTCTATTTTTGAAGTCGTTTGTAATGGAATGAATCTTGTCTTCTAAGTTGTCATTTACTTTTTTGCTATAATCCCTGTTGTTCATGAGGTTCCTGAGTTCTTTCCATAATAACTGAGTTCTTATGTTCCTTGTGAGGTAGCCCTTCTTTTCTTCATGGTTGTCGGGTTGTTTTTTGCAGTAATCTGATAACTCCACCATAGTGCTGGATGGATAAGTCTAAAATCTGCCCATTGAATTGTACTATTGTGTGGATTTGTGCCCTCTGTCATTTTAGCTATGTCAGTAAATGGACTGTTGTGTTCTCACATGGTGCTTTAACGGGCCTGGTGGGCCGTTTTTATCGCTGTAAAATCTATTTAAAGACCCTTCATCTTCTTTTTCTTTACTTCCCTTCTCTTGCCTTGAAACCCTAGCTTTCAAAAATCCACCGTCGCCATTGCCGCCGCCGTCTTAGCGCCGCCGTCCACGCTTTCTCTTTCCCTATTTGCTTTTTTGCCTCCATTAGTACATGGGTAAGAAGAAGGCCGCGAGCAAGTCCCAGTCAACCTTCATGGACGAGGAATCATCACTCTCCGTGATTGAAAAAACCAAGAGTTTGTGGCCATGAGGGCTACCCAGAAGGCTTGGTCAGTGCTGATGATGACTGAAGACCAGCTTCAGGAACTTGTCAGTGATGGTTTGATCCAGAGCAAGGCCATTGCTGAATGGAGAGTTCTAGGCGAGCATTGGGTCCCTGCTCTAGGTCTTGGTGAGATCGTTGTTTTCGTCTCCTTCATTCGTGCTAGACTTTGCCTTCCTACCTCCGCCTTTCTTCATCAATTTCTCAACTATTTTGGGATTTGCCTAAATCATCTTGCTCCCAATGTAGTTCTTCACCTTTCTGTCTTTGTTCATCTTTGTGAAACTTTCCTTGGAATTCCCCCTTCTATTTCTCTCTTTCGCTACTTCTTTCGTCTAAAACCCCAACCCCGCCGCAAAGACACCAGTGTTCTTGGTGGCTGCGGGATTCAATTTCACCAGGGTCTTAAGAGCAAGTTCTTTGACTATGACCTGGTCAATTCTGTGAGGGATTGGCGTGCTGACTGGTTTTATGCCGCTAGTCTGATTCCTTCTCTTGTTGTTCACTCTAGATCTGGTCGCTTGGTTAATGACCGATGGGATAAGAACCCTGTGACGACTGCTGAGGTTCAGGCAATCCAGCCATTTCTTGATAGGATAAGTATTCTGAAACAGCAGGGCTTGACTGGTTTCGGTATTGTCTTGAGCTTTCTTTGTCACTGAGTTTAGCCTCTGAAGGAGCGAGAGCACCTTAGCTTCGAGTATTCTAGGGCTGAGGATCCTTTACGCATGGTCCCAGCCCTTGAGCTAACCGATGAGGAGGTACTCAAGCGTCTCCAAAAGATGCTGAAAGGAGAAAGCATTGTCCCGCTTACTATCTCTGAGTTTTCTGCCAACAACCCGCCTCCAACTGTAAGTCATTTTCTCTTCGTGCAAAAAGCTATGTGGATACTTTCTGTATTTCTTTTGTTGTATCCATTTTTGCTTAACTTTCCTTGTCTTGTTGTTTTATTCTTTTCATAGGAATTGGGGCGCAACTTTGTTGACCCAATCCCTCTTGATGTCCTCCCTGCCATGGTGAATACTGGGGAGAACCTTGTTGGGGCTTCTGTAACTAGTAAGTTCCCAATCACCACAGTGTTTCCTAGGGTTTCTTCTAGATTTGTTGATGTATATGAAGAATATGTTCCTCGTCTAGTCCCTCAAGGTCCTCGTAGTGTCTCGAAGAGGGGGCGAACAGATGGTTCTTCATCTAGTCTGCCTGCTTCCAAGAAGTCTCACAAGCCAAGTACTTGTCTAGGTACTCTAGTTGTAGCTAGCATGCTCTTAGGTGAGCATATTAATACTCTCTGTCCCTTTGTTTTCTGATTTTTATCTTGAACTGAGTACTTTTGTTATTTTTTCAGTGGGTGCCCTAGTGGCCTTGGTCGAGATCGAGGAGGAAGAGGATGATGATGTACCCCTTATCATGCAGCGGTGAGTTGTTTTCATATTCTCCTACCGTTGAATTCCTCCTCTTTGTTTTAACTTTAGTCTTGATCTTTTTGTACTAATCGGACGTCGGGTATGGGTTCTTCTGAGGCTCCTGCGCCAGTTTCTTCTATAGCTCTGGTGTTGAGTTCTTCGGTAGCTCTGGTGCCGAGTTCTTCCATAGCTTTGGTGCTGAGTTCTTCTAGGGCTCCGGTACCGGCTTCTTCTGGGGCTCCGATACCGGCTATACCGCTGCTGCCGCCAAGTGGCGGGGACATTTTTGTCGCCGTGGTTCCCCCTGTGAGGTCTTCTTTTTGTTTTGCAAAGAAGAAGATAGCTGGGTGAGTGGATTCTGGTTTCGTCTCTTTGCTTCTGTTTTCCTTTTCTCTTGTTCTCATTGCCGAGTTCTTTTATCAACTTTTAGGCCTTCATCTTCTCTCGTCCCCCCGTCGACTTCTTCTCAGCCCTCTATTGTGCCACCGATTACTGAGCCTTAGGACTCGTAGCACACTGTTAGTGAAGTGGTTGTGGGGGGACAAGGCTTTCTAGCGATGGTGCCGCTGCTGACTTGGTTGCCCCGGAGGTGACCGTGGCCATTGCGGCGAGTCCTTCTGAGGGATTGGCCTTAGCTTCCTGGGAGATTGCTCTGGTCGTGCCTTCTTCGCCTCGGCTGGCTTCTCCTTCTCCTTCTCTTGCCTCCGGTGGTCTACCTTTTGCTGATGATGTGGTGCAGCAGTTTGATGCCACTCATCGGCTATCGGAGTTAACTGCTGCTTGGGGAAGCTTATCGTCCCTTGTGACTTCTTTTGGAGAAAAGCTCCAGGTAAGTTTTTTCACCGTTCCTTCTTTAGATGTTCACTTTTCTTCTGTCCTCATGCCTTGTTTTTTTGTCTCTTTTTGCCTAGTCCTTCTCTCATGATCATATCGGCTTCTTTTTCTCGTCTGAAAACGAGAAAAAGTTGTCTTCCAAAGTGAGCACCCTAAAAGCTAATCTTGACCTCCTCCGGGCTAAGATGGAGGCTGAGCGTCAAATGCATCAGGAGGAGGAAAAATCTCTTCATGCCCGGGTTGTTGAGACCGAGAAGCAGAGGGATGCTGCTTTCCAGGAGGCTCAAAAGAATTCAGAGGCCGTGAAGAACTTGGAGGCTGTGAAGAAAGAGTGCAACGGTATTGCGGGTTCTTTTTGTTTCCTTCTGCATTCAAACTCTCCTTTCTGCTGACTTGTTGTTTGATGTCTTGTCCAGCCCTTCGGGTTGAAAAGCAGAAACTTTCGGAGGGCGTTGATGAAATGAAGACTCTTGTTCGTACGAGTCACAACAAGGCTGAGGAGGTAATTACTCATGCTGAGGAGGAACTTGCGCTTGCTAAGTTGATTAGGCATGGAGCTGATAGAGATCTTGTGCAGGCCCAAAGAACTATTGAAGACTTGTTTGGCAAGTTGGTGACGGCTACTGAAAACTAGAAAGCTTTGTGGAAATCCTTTCGTTCAGTAGCCGATGTTCTTCGAACTCCAGCGGATGATGGGCAATCTTGGGCTCAGTTAATTCCTTGAATTCTGACTCATTTCCAAGAGTTCGTGAAGAGGTGTGCCCAACTGTGTACCAAGAATGTCCTGGCCTAGGTCCGAGTTCTTGCTCCAGTGGCTCCTTTGTCCAAGATAGCAGAGGAAGCTGATAGTCAAGAATACATTGATGCCGTTGAGAGGATGGAGCCTGAGGTTGAAGACTTAGCTAGTAGAATAGTAGATAATCTTAATATTGTTATCTCTCCTCCTGATGATGAGGCTTGATGTATTTGACCTTTATGCTCATGCCTTGTAATATGACATTATGCTTCTTTTGAATGAAGATTTTTTGTTGATGTCTTCTCTACCTAGATGCCTTGTTTATTCCTTAGATGATTTGTCCAATTGGTCAGAGTTACTTGACTTGCTGAGTACTTTGTCTTGCTTTTATCTTTGCCTTGTAAACAACTCTGCACGCTATTTTGACAAACTTTCTTGATTTGTCGAGTACTTTTCTGTCCCATGTAGACAACTCATTATATATATAGATCTTTGTGCTGACAACCTTTCTTGATCTGTCGAGTGCTTGTCTGGCCATCTTCCATGCCATGTAAACAACTCGTTATATGTAGGTCTTTTTGTTGACAATGTTTCCTGATCTATCGAGTGCTTGTCTGGCCTTCTTCTGTGCCATGTAAACAACTCATTATATGTAGGTCTTTGTGTTCTTGGGTATCTCTAGTGTAGCCCCCGAGCCTCTTGCTATTTGGAACAAGTAGCTGGAGGGTCTTGTCTTGAAATTGCTCTGGTCTATGCCCAGGCTTAGTTTCAGTCCTTTTGCTTTTTGTTTCGGGTGTTAGCTCATTAGCTATTCTCATCGGCGGGCTCAAGCGTTTTTTCAGCTATTTTGCTCTCGGTTGGGATGCTCAGGCGTCTTTTCAGCCATTTTGCATTTTATTTCGGGTGTTAGCTTGTTAGCTACCCTCATCGGCGGGCTCAAGCATCTTTCAACTATTTTGCTCTCGGCCGGGATGCTCAGGCGTCTTTTTAGCCATTTTGCTTTTTATTTCGGGTTTTAGCTTGTTAGCTACCCTCATCGGCGGGCTCAAGCATCTTTTCAGCTATTTTGCTCTCGGCCGGGATGCTCAGGCGTATTTTCAGCCATTTTTCATTTTATTTTGGGTGTTAGCTTGTTAGCTACCCTCATCGGCGGTCTCAAGCGTCTTTTCAGCTATTTTGCTCTCGACCAGGATGCTCAGGCATCTTTTTAGCCATTTTGCATTTTATTTTGGGTGTTAGCTTGTTAGCTACCCTCATCGGTGGTCTCAAGCGTCTTTTCAGCTATTTTGCTCTCGACTAGGATGCTCAGGCGTCTTTTTAGCCATTTTGCATTTTATTTTGGGTGTTAGCTTGTTAGCTACCCCCATCGGCAGGCTCAAGCGTCTTTTCAGCTATTTTGCTCTCGGCCGGGATGCTCAGGCGTCTTTTCAGCCATTTTGCATTTAAGAAACAACTCGGAGAGAGCCATGAGACATATGTTTGTCGAGAGATAATCATCTTTATTGATCATGAATATTGATGTGTTACAATGATACATATGTTTTTGGTGAGCGCTATCTTTGTTGATCATGAACGTTGATCTCTTGTGTCTTGTATACATATTTTCCCTTGAGTTGTTTTTGTGCGTAGAATCTTCGTAGCTAACTGATGTGCCATGTATTGTTGACTTCCTTTCCGTCTTCAGTTATGAGCTTGTATGTGCCTGGTCCAATGACTTTTGTGACTAAAAAAGGACCTTCCCATGGACTAAGTAGTTTGTGTCATCCGTCGGTTTTTTGTACTCTTCTTAGTACTAGGTCTCCAACTTGTAATGATTGAGACTGTGTATTCTTATTGTAGTGGCGCCTTAGTCCTTGGAGGTATCTTGCTGATTGCAGGGTAGTGTTTACTCTGACTTCTTCTGTACTATCGAGTTCTAATCTTCATGTGTGTTCTGCTTCTCCTTCATTGTATTGCTCTATCCTTGGTGACATCCAAATCAAGTCTGCGGGTAGTACGGCTTCTGATCCATACACCAGGAAGAAAGGTGAGTATCTGGTGGCTCTGCTTATTTGAGTCAGTAGCCCCCATACAACCTTGGGTAATTCTTCAATCCATTTTGATCCATAGTCTACTAGTTCTTCATACAGTCTTGGTTTCAATCTAGCTAGTATGAGTCCATTAGCCCTTTCTACCTGTCCATTGGCTTCTGGATGTGTGACTGATGTGTAATCAATGCTGAAGCCACAATCCTGTGCCCAACTTTTGAATTGTGTAGCTGTGAAGGGAGAACCCAAGTCTGTGATGAATCGATTGGGCATGCCGAAGCGGTGCATAATGTCTTGGATGAACTCGACTACTTTGGCTACACTATATTTTGCGAGTGGTTTGTATTTGATCCACTTGGTGAACTTGTCAATTGCTACAAAGATGTACTCTAAACCACCCTTTGCTTTCTTGAGAGGTCCTACTTGATCTAGCCCCCAGCAGGAGAAAGGCCAGGCGGGTGGGATGCAGATGAGGTTGTGGGCTGGCACATGAACCTATCTTGCAAACATCTAACAACTTTTGCATCTTCTAACGAGTTCTTCTGTGTCTTTCAAAGCGGTTGGCAAGTAGAAACTAGTGCAAAATGCTTTGCCGACTAGTGTTCTTGAAGCGGCATGATTTCCACAGCAACCTAAGTGTATTTTGTCTAGGATTTGTTTGCCTTCTTGAAATGAGACGCATTTTAGGAGTACTCCTGATGATGCGGCTCTTCTATATAGCTTGTCTCCTACTAGGACGTAATTCTTGCTTCTATGAACGACTCATGTGGCTTCCTATTTTTCCGCTGGCAACTTATTCTCTTTGATGTAATCAATAAAAACCTGGGTCCATGAAGTGGTGATTACTAAGATCTGGGTGCCTTTTGCTGAGATTTGAGGGGTTATTTCTCCGGGTTGTTTGATAGAGGGGGTTGATAACTCCTCTATGAAAACACCGGGTGGGACCTCTGCCCTATCTGATCCAAGCTTGGCAAGGACATCTGCTGCAATGTTGGAATCCCGCAGGACATGTAGAATTTCTAATCCTTGGAAATGTTTTGAGTTTTTGGATTTTAGCACAGTAAGCACCCATGTTTTCTTTGGTGCAATCCCAATCTTTGTTGACTTGGTTGATGACTACTGCCGAATCACCATATATGAGTAATCGCTTGATTCCTAGGGTAATAGCCACTCTTAGCCCGTGTATGAGAGCTTCGTATTCTGCTTCATTGTTGGTAGCTTGCCATAATATCTGAAGGACATACTTTAGTTGTTTTCTGTCCGAAGAAATTAGGAGGACGCTTGCACCGGCTCCGCCTAGCTTGAGTGATCCATCAAAGTACATCTTCCAATGATCAAGGATGGCGCTTGACACGGGTTGTTGAATTTCTATCCATTCGGCAACAAAATTAGCAAGGGCTTGAGATTTAATTGCTTTCCGCAGGGTGAAATCGATGTTGAGAGCACCGAGTTCAACCGCCCACTTGGATATGCGTCCTGTTGCGTCTTTGTTGTGTAAGATGTCTCCTAGTGGGAAATCTGTCACCACGGTAATCTTGTGGCTTTCAAAATAGTGACGAAGCTTGCGTGAAGTGATCAGTAGGGTGTATAGTAGTTTTTGCACATGCGGGTACCGGATTTTTGATTCTGACAGTACTTCGCTGATGTAGTATACTGGGCGTTGTACTTTATACATGCGCCCTTCTTCTTCTCTTTCCACTACTATCGTCGTGCTGACTACAGTAGAAGTTGCTGCAATGTATAGCATCATGTCTTTGTTTTTCTTTGGAGGTGTGAGGACTGGTGAGGAGGTGAGGTATGCCTTAAGTTTCTTGAAAGCTTCATTGGCTTCTTCTGTCCACTCGAACTTGTCTATCTTCTTTAGTAGTTTAAAGAAAGGTAACCCTTTTTTGCCAAGTCTTGATATGAAACAGTTGAGTGCCGCCATGCAGCCTGTTAGTTTTTGTACATCTTTGACGCTTCGAGGAGGCCCCATCTCTGTTATGGCTCAAATTTGCTTGGTGCTTGCTTCAATTCTGCGATGACTGACCAAGAATCCGAGTAGTTGTCCTGAAGGAACTCTGAATACACACTTGTTTGGGTTCAATTTCCACTTCCACCTTTTCAGATTCTCGAAGGTTTGTTTTAAGTCTTCAATCAGTGTATCTGGGTTCTTTGTTTTTACAACCACGTCATCCACGTATGCTTCTATGTTTGGATGGCTCTTTGGTAAGTGGCTCCAGCATTCTTAAGTCCAAATGACATGGTCCTGTAGCAGTAGGCGCCGAATGGAGTGATGAAAGATGTCTTGCTTTGGTCCTGTTCTTTTAATGCGATCTGGTGATATCCGGAATAGCAATCAAGAAAGGATAATAGGGCAGATCCTGCTGTTGAATCAACTATCTGATCAATACATGGTAGCCCAAATGGATCCTTTGGGCAGTGTTTGTTGAGATCTGTGTAGTCAACACACATGCGCCACTCATCTATGTTCTTTTTCTGTACCAGAACTGGATTTGCTAGCCAATCTGGATGGAGAATTTCCCTGATGAATCCAGCTGCCATTAGTTTTGTAATTTCCTTTTTAATTGTTGCTTTCTTGTCGAGAGAGAATTGTCGTAGTCGTTGCTTCATAGGCTTGGAGCCTTCATTGACATCAATTCCGTGCTCAGCCAACTCTCTTGGGACACCTGGCATGTCGGCTGGCTTCCAAGTGAAGATATCCTTGTTGTCCCGAAGAAAGTTAGTGAGCGCGAGTTCCTATTTTGCTGATAGGTGGGCACTGATGGTTGTTGTTTTTGAGGGATCACCGATGCCTAGGTCGATTTGCTTGATGTCGGCTTCTTTTGGTGGTGCTAGGATGCTTGGTCTTTTAGCCGGTATCTCTAGTTCTTCTTGGCTTATTTCTGTGGCAATAGTGGCTATTTCTTTTCTTCCATCGTTTGCCTGTGCCTTTGCTGCAATTTGGATTGCCTGTACGTCATAGTCAAATGCGCGCTTTAAATCACTCCGAAGAGAAAGAACACCGTTAGGCCCTGGCATCTTAAGCAACAGGTACGGATAATGCAGTATTGCCATGAATTTTGCTAGTGCTGGGCGCCCAAGGATTGCGTGATATGATGAATCAAAATCCGCGACTTCAAACTTGATGAACTCCGTGTGGTAGTTTGAGGGAGTCCCAAAAGTAACCGATAGAGTGATTTGTCCAAGCGGCATTGCTGCCTTGCCGAGTACTATGCCATAAAAAGGTGTGCTTATTGGTGTGATCATCCCGACGAGTTGTAGTCCCATCTTCCTTAGAGTTTCTGAAAAATGATGTTGAGTCCGGCTCCTCCATCGATTAGTACTTTCGTAATAGTCATACCGGCAATGGTTGGATCTAGAACCAATGGGTAATGGCCTGCGTTTCCTACGCTGGTCCATTGGTCTTCTCTTGAAAATTGGATTGTGTACTCTGACCAGTTGAGACATCTTGGTGTAGCAGGTTCTGCTGCCATGATGGTTCATAACTCTAGTTTTTCTTGATGTTTGCTTCTGGAATCTAGAACCCCAGCAAAGATTACTGCCACTGTCCCTCTAGATTTTTGGAATCCCTTGTCTTCATGGTTGTCTCCTTTTTTTATTGTCTTCTTTATTGTTTCCCTTGCTATCTTTTCTAGTGTATCTTTCGTTGAAGGTGTAGCAATTTCCGATGGTGTGCTTTCTGTTGGGGTGCAAGGGGCAACATATGTTCTCAATGTCGTCATGTCTTCTGGGCTTAGTAAATTTCTTTGATTTGTCAGCCATTGCTATTGTGTTGTCTGGACCTCGCTTTCTCTCCTGATGTCTATTGCCTCAAGGATTTTCCTATCTGGGTTGTCTTTGTTGTTTCTATCCGGGAATCTTTCTCTTGTTTTTTCCTCCACGGTAATCATTTTTTCCACTATCCGTCTAAATTCTTCATTGTTTCTTGGGTTTTCTTTGCAGAAATCTTGAAATTGCCACCTAGCCATGATTCCGTGAGAGAAAGCTTTGATTACTTCTCGTTGTGTGATGTCATGTACTTGAGCTCGTAGTTCGCCAAATCGTCGATAGTAATTTCTGAGACTTTCACCTCCTTTCTGCTTGAGTCCTTTTAATTCTACGTGGGTGATTGGATGTGTAATAATTCCTACAAAATTTTCGCAGAAAGCTCTTTGCAAGTCTTCCCAATTTCTGATTGATCCTAGATTCAATTTGTCAAACCATTGAAGTGGCATGGTTTCTAGGGCCATGGGAAAGAACAAGGTTTTGATGTCATCGTCTCCTCCGGCTAATTCAATCGATTGTGAGTAAATCCTGAGCCATTGCTTTGGTTCGGTCTTGCCATCGTACTTGGAGTGGTTGGATGGTTTGAACTTGTGAGGTAGTCGTATTGAAGCAAGTCTATTTGCAAAATAGGGGAATCTATCGTGCGTTCTAGCTTCTGTATATTCTGATTCTGCGCCCCCTTCTTGCCAACTATCGTCTTGGTGAGAGTAGTTCTATGTGGCTGTCCGAGTAGGTGCTCTGCTTCTGGCCTTTCTTGTTTGCTCAACTCGGTTGTTTTGACTATGATTTCTTTGGCTCTCTCTGTTGTGACTTCCACTTGGTCCAAGTCTTTCGAAGGCAGACTTCCTTTGATTTTGATCTTCCTGTTCATGAGATGTTGCCCTTCCATCGTTTGTCCTAAAGACTATTGATCGGAGAAAATCTCAGAGTTGTTCTTGTTTTTCATTAGGATATGAGGTCGCCCTGTGTTCTTCTAGTGCTTCTTGAATCTTATCGTAGGGTGTATTCGCTGCTCATCCTTCTTCGACCTCTCATTCTGATTTCCTTCTATTGTACTCGGCTAGGTCTAATTCATATTTGATCCAAGTGTCCTTTCACTGTTTAGCACGGCGTTGACATCCTTGTTTCAATTTATTCTTTCTTTCTCTCACTTGCCTCTGACTCTCATTCTCACCATCGTGCCCCAAGACAAATGGTGATATGTTGGATTTAGACTCATCTGAAGACCTCACGTTGGGTACTTCCGAGGGGATCAATGGTGATCAAGGACGGCGAATCATGAATACTTCTCTAGTGTGAGTTGTTCTGTCATCGTTGTTGATTTTTGTACTGCCAGAGCTGTTGATAACTTCAGTAGAGGTTTCAAGGTCATAGATCGAATCTCCTTCTTGGTATGGTAGAGTTGTTGTTGTCATATCATCGACTAGTTGGGTGCCGTCATCCTCAAGAATGGTGCCTAGCCAGTGAACGATGCAGTCTTAAGATGTTATGGTTAAAATGAGACCTTCCTGGGCTCCTTTTAGTGGCATTCTAAGCACTGGATAGGTGGATCCTTCGCACCATGTTTGATGGGATGTTGCCACGTTGTGGAGTCCGAATGGAAGAGGACCCGACTTCTTTGAAGTATTCTGAGTGTACTCTGAGTAGTATTCTTGATAGGTTGACATCATGTTCCAGAGTTTTGTCAGAAAAGAACTCGGTTTTCCGAAAGAACTCGGACAAGACTTCGTCTTGGAAGTGGAACTTGAGTTTCAATCAGATGCATGAAGTCATGGAATCCGAGTTGGATTGGACATTACGAGCTACGTGAATCTTCCGGCAAGCTGATCTGTCGTTATCATCGAAATAGAATAGTCTTGATGATGATCTGAATCTTCGAGGAGACGGCCTTGGAGCTTGCCATTGTCCTCTACCTCGCAGATCCATGAACCGAAGATGAAGGTTGATCCCTTTGAGAAGATCATGTTGTCGAGGTCCATCGAGCTCTAGGATGCAAAGTCGCCGAAAGCCCCTACCTAGTGCGCCAGCTGTCGATGTTTTACCACTGGCAACCCGTCACAGGGTACCTAGGACGGTGATTTGTTCGGAGGGGTATTGGTGTTTGCAGGAACTTGATGGTAAACGCAGGGAGACAATGATTTATACTAGTTCCACATGCCAGAAAGTCACAGCGCCCTATGTCTAGTCTGGTGTGGATAGTATATTGCGCCCTGCGCTATTTGTTGTGTTGCGAGGTATGTTGTGGTTGTGAGTTCTGTTGGTTATGTGTAGGTGCCGATCTAGGGACCCCTGCCCTCCTTTATATAGTCCAGGAGAGGTGGTAGTCCTAGTCAGTTACAAAGTAGAGATCCTAGTAGGATTACGTGTAACTAGTCCTAGTAGGATTACATGTAGGGAATCCTAGTTGGACTAGGTCTTCTTCTCTCTTCTCCATGGGAAACCCCATGGGTCCTGCATCGACAATAACTAACTTATCATACTCAATAGGGTGTCAAGGAATGGTGTTAAGGAATCAAGGTCGATAATGCAGCAATAGGGATACACTCAACTCCTAACTTACTTAATGCAACAAGTAAAGACTTATGTGAGAAACATTTATAAAAGCACAAGGAAATGTTTATATGCTTCGGGGTTTGCCTATGGTGTCGGGGTTGTCAAATATGTTAGGAAAACCCCCACTCTCCAACCCAACTGCTTCTGAGTGAAAACCTGCCTCAGAAGCCTGCTCGACTATCGGATCACCACTCTAGTTCACTAAACGTAAATAAAGATGCATGCTTTAGAATGATGATGATGCATAACATGGATAAAGAAACATGGGTCATGATGACTTAAACAAGGTTAATTACTTGAATACAACTTTCCTTCATAATTAAACAAGTTAATTACTTCACTAAGAAATATTAATATTTATGAGTAACAAGTTAATTATGAGTACACAAACATGTAAAGTAATTTCCAAGGAATAGCAAAGGAATAAGTGTTCCAAGGTCCTCAACCAACTCCAAAAGTTCACTCAATCCATTTTAATGATTTACAGAAATCATTTATGTATTTTATTAATCCATAAAAGACATCCAAATTAAGTGAGCAATTTATTTTCATCAAAACAAAGCCAAACTTTTTGTGAAAGCACAATTAAGCATATTAAGCATAACCATAAAGTTTCATGATTTTTGGATATTTATTTTAGCCTATAAAAATCATGGAAGGTTCATTTATTAATTAAAACAGGTAATTTTAGTCCTAACAAAAGTACTAATTTTCACCACCTCATATTTTCCATGATTAAGCACCTAATAACAAGCTTACACAAAACTTGTCATAATTTTATTAGCTTTATGTATTTAGTTATGAATTAATCAAGTTTCATCTCATTTTAACATTTTCTGAAAAAACCCCAAAAAGGATAAAAAATCCTTTTCTCACTCCCTCTCTCTCTTACTCGCTCTCACTGACAGGGGGACCCGAACCCACGCCTGCGCTGACCGTGGTGCTGGTGCCATTGACCGGTGGGTACCTCGTCAACGGCGATGAGACCTACCCTAATGGACTCCCCTCGTTCTCGCGCACCTCCTAGTACTATATGTTGAACATCTACTACACGGTGGTGAGCACGACCATGGCTCTGGCAGCTCGGTGATGCTCCGACAAGGCAGCTTTGGTCGGTGGTGGTGACTCTGGTAAAATGAACTAGCCTAACGCGTTCCTCTCAACCTCCCAAACACTCTCATGGTGATGATTTACTTGTTAGGGCACGGTAGCAAACACACCGGTGGCCATGGCGGCACGGCGGAGCTCCAGTAATGCAGCTATGCCCAATGGCGAGCTCTTCGATGACATGAAGGCCTCTGGCACACTAAACTCACTCTCTTGGACATGCTCAAGGGGTTAATTGAATGTGTGCGGCCTAGCTATGCACCTAACCATGATCGCGGTGGCTTAGCCGTGGAGAGCACACCGATGCGATGATAATGTGGCTACTAGGGCTTGATAGGGTCAAATTGGAGGGTAGGGTTAGCTTTTGGGGCTCACTGTGACTTCAGAATGGCAACTAGTAGGGGCAAGAATGTGATGGAACTAGGTCATCGACATCAGGGATGACAACAGCGGCGTAAACCACGAACACGGTGGCATCCCGGTTTGTCAAGGACTCTGCTGTGAAAACCAAAGGACTAGTGAGGAATAGGATGACAAGAGGAAGCAAAAACATGAAAAAGATGAGGCAAAGATGCACCACGGTGGCCTAGCCATGGTGAGGAGCTCACAGCGGTGCAATGGACGTTGCTGGGAAAGAAAACGAAGTTCAGGCAATTTTGGTGGCAAGCGGTGGTGCTGTCTAGCTCAAGAGGCATGCAAGCATGAGGCGATCATGGTGACGAGATGACTTGCGGTGAGGGGAAGCGGTGGCAGTGGAAATGACCAGCAAACTAGAGGTGCTCGATGGCGGCGAGAAAGGGAGAAGATGAGTCCGACAGCAGGCTAGGTGACTTAAGGACCTAGAGGCGATTTCTGGACATCAATCTCCTGCTCGTGAAGTGTCCAGGCGAAGTAGCTATGTGTTGGCATGCTTGGAGGCAGTGAACCATTTGGCGGCGGTGGCGATAGGTTGGTAGGCAGACTGCTGCTGGTGACATGCACTATTCTTGACTAAAACCACCCATTTTCTTCTTCCTCGATCTCTTGATTTCAAACATGAACTCAAAGAGCTCCAAGAATAAAAGTTGTTCACCATACTTCCCTCTCCAACTTTGCTTTAAGGATTAACCCCTAACTCTAACTCGATTGAGAGATCTAGGTTAGAGAAAAGATGGAGATTGAAACCAAAAACCTAAACTTTCAGTTTTAGTAGTCAGGGTTTTGGAAACACAGCTAGATTAGCATCTTTGGTGAATTAATTAGTGATTAATTAATGATTTAAACAAATCAACCAATAACACCATTGTAAAGTACACAATTCATACTTCACAATGATGCTATTGTTTGAACAAGTTTATTTAGGAGATTCATTTTAATGAATTCCCCAAAATTGAATCAGATGTGAAATCCAGCACAGGCAAAAATGACCAAGTGTTGAAATACAAGTTTTGAATTCAAACTTGAGGCTCAATTTTTAAGGGTTTGGACTTGAATTCATGCCCCACACTTGACACTAGTGTAAAGTACCTACTTTACACTTCAATTTTTATTAGGGCACAATTTCAAGTATTTTAATGAAATTCAAAAATAAACGGCCACAAAGTACCTTAAAAAGATTTTTGTGTTTAAGCACAATACAACACAATTGCATTAACTTACTAGGAAATAAATATTGATTTTAGTGAATGCAAAGTGTGGTGGACTACTAGAGATGATTATCATGCTTGATGATGACATGATCAAATTTTTATTGTGGCTTAACACCAGGGGTGTTACACTTCTCTAGTTGAATCTAGCCTCTGCTTCCTCAATACTCTATAATACAAGGAAAAAATCCAAAATGTTTTGTTTTTAAAGAAAGGTTAGGACTCAATTAATGTTTAGTTTAGGATTGGGAAGGATACGATAACCCAAATGAGGAGTTGTCTTCTATAGTTGCTCTACACGTAGTGTGTCACGATGATAGGATAGTCAAGAGAGCGGTAGCAATTCTAATCTCTTCATCATCTAGAGGCAATCTTTATCCCTTATCTCATTAGAAAAACTTTGGTAGAGTTTCCCCTATATCTTGGCCTTATCTCCCAATCATAGGACAAGCAGACGAGCACATATATGCAGGATATCTAAGAGGCATCACCAATAGCACCAGAGATTCACGGATATAGTTCACAAACATGACATGAAAGATTCATGAGGTCCTTGACCATTCAACCATGACCAGTGTAATAATATGGTCACCTTGATGAGTGACCACATCACCAACCAAGTATCTAGTGTGTCAAAATAAGTGTCACGTCTGATGTGGATGGGCGATAGGTGAACAACTGACTCAAGTTTTCAAGCCATAACAAGGATGCGACCGGAAGACAAGGGCGAGCATCACTGCAGCAGAGGTAGTGGTAGGATCCACTGCTATAGCTATTGCTGGGAGTGCGGCGGTGGAGGAATTGGCTAGTATGTTAGAGTAGAGATGCCAGTAGTTGGCACATTTGGAGGTGCTCCTACACAAAAGTTAAGTGTCAAATATGGACTCACTAAGTTGGAGCATGTGACATACAAACCTAGAAACAGAAGAGAATTGAAGTGTATGCCTATAGGGGCAGAACTTGATGTAACAACTCCCTAAGGGTATGACATTGGATGGGGCACTATAGTCGCACTTGCAAGAAAAGTGAGCTCAGGTCAAAATGGATATAAGGAATTTAAGGTGCAAAATCTACAATGGATAAAAACCTGAGAAGTGAATAATATGGACTTACCTAGAACTGTTGGCTGGAAAACCTAGTAAACATGGGTAGCAAGGATGTCATGGGATTGCCTAGCAGCAAAATGTTCTAAGCATTGGCCGTTGAGTCATTACGGACTTCCCGTAACTCTTCCCTGAAGATAAGCAACTCCACCTTCTTAGTCAAGTTGCGTACTGAAGTTTGCAGTGGGTCGATGAGGTGTTCCTACAAGTAGCCTCACTCATGCTTGAACCTCTAATCAAGGTTCCCCTCCATTGGCTCTATTAGGTTATGCACATGAGTACAGATGCCCTCAAAGTATGGATCAAAGATACTAGCTAGAGGCACCCAACCACCCTGGACCCCAGCACCTACATCACTCTTGTGACCACAAGCAACCCCTCGAGCTGAAGGCTCACCTCCCTCAGCTGATGGAGCTTGAGGCTAAGGCAAGCCCTTGGTGAAGAAATCCTTGTCATTGACGCGTGAATGGAAGGACTTGCTCATTGTCTCTTCCACACCCTAGAAGGATGCCTTGGATTTGACCAATGCCATAATGTATGGCTAATGACCCAAGGATTCCCGCACCTCATGCTTGCACCACATTAGCTCCTCAATAAGGAAAGCAACCCAGTTCACCTTTGTGCCATTTAGGATGCTCTTGATGGCCACAAAGTACTTTTCACAAATAGCATCAGTGTTACCAACCTTGGGAGTAGAGTACAGCGAAGCATAGTGTTCAGGACACTTGGTTCCATCGCTAGACCCTTGATCTTTCTGAACTCAAAGTTTGTATAGAGGTGAGCCACCTCACTCATCTTTCTCGCCTTAGGAAGCATGTCCATCTACTCTCTTTCCTTCCTGGTATGATAATCAAGCCCACACACATCTATGAATTCCCCGAAGGAGGCCTTGTACTTGCCCTTTCTAGTCATCCACTTTATTATTTCCTTCTCATGGTTCACCTCTAGTGTGGAGTAGAACTGTCGGACCATAGCTTCATTCCAATTATGCCAAAATGTCATGATCTTCTTCAACCTGACCTATTCAACTTTGGACAGCAAACCCTAGAGAGGCTCGTACTTGTTCATGAAGTCCCAATCTACCCACTTTAGGTTTGTGCACATGATAGCCTGCTCGAACAAACCCTAGAAGAGGTCATACTAGCCTTGGGTGTGAAAGAAAGGACTTAGGAAGGATTGTGGCTGGCTAAACTACTTTAGATCATAGGCACCATGTAAATCCTTGAAGTGATCTTCACCCCACTACTTTCGAACAGTGGGCGGACTTGTGGTACTAATGGGGGATACAACTGCCCTTGCATTGTATTCCAACCCCTCATCACTGGGCACTTCCTCCTCCTCGGTACCCTCTTCACCATCACTGCCCTCCTTCTCATTATCGCTTCCACCGCCACCCTCACTCTCTTGTTCCCCCTCCTCATCACCATCACTATCATCTTCACCACTATCGGACAGTGATGGAGATTGTGAAGATGAACTCGGAGGTTATGGTGAAGGTTGTCGCCATGGTGGAGCTGGCTGAGGCCTTGGTGGGGCATTCGAGGCACTTTTGGACCTCACCTTGTGTGGATCTATCTTCTTGCTCCCCATTTCCTTTTTGGCATCATAGTCACTATCCATTGGATCATCACCATCGGGAACTGGACGTCTGCCACCACCAACATCTTTCCTTGGTCTCTTTTTCTCCCTGCCACCACCACGAAGATGAAGAATCGGAGTATGCCTATGAATAAGAAGAAAATAACAAGGGTTAGCAAATTTTGGCAAGGTTAATGCAAGGATTGACAAAGAATGGATTAAAGAAAAGTTTGAGGCAAACACATGCATAGATACAAGAACAAGATGACAATGCCATGTGCAACATGTACACAAGCTCACTAGTACACCCATAGAGTATCTACAAAATTGTAACAAGTTGGGCAAAATAGAACTAAGTCATATTGGATAGAAGCTAACGGAGCGTCTGACAAGGTCCATAGATCATCCATTAGTACAATAGAGAGAAGGAATAAATACAACAGAGAATAGTCAGACACTACTGGAGTATTCCATCAAGTCATCAAAACCTTCCGCCAATGGAGATTTTGCACAAGAGCAAAGACACGCTATAGACGAGCTAATGGATCATCCACAAGGTCCATGGACCATCCACCAAAGTATGAACAGAATGTCATCTCCATTGTGAGCGACTAGTGTTCAATCCACAAATCTCATGATTCAACCAACACCAATGCATCAAAACTCGCATAGAGATGCACTAAAGCCTACTCTACAAGACCCCCAAGAGAGATTTGAAGTAACCCTAGCCATTGCATAGATTGGGCCAACCCTAGCTTTTCAACCATGGAGAAAAAGGTAAAAGCAAAAGGAGCTTACTCAGCACCCCACATCTTGGAGAAGCACGTGGTTGGGCACGTGACCGAAGGAATCGAGGAAGAAACATCCAAAGGATGGCATCGTGGAGTGGGCGGTAGCGTGGATGCATGCGTGTGGGGGACCGACAGGTACATAAAAGAAAAGGACATGTCTAGGAGGCTATCGGCCTATATATAGCCTGATTTTATCGGACAGTCCACGAAGAAGTTGGAGCGTCCGCTGGATTGCTGAGTCCGATAATAAAAATTGGATTTAGAGGTACACCGAAGAATTTGTCAAGGATATCGGACTGTCCGCTAGAAATTAACCAACTAGTAGACCCTTTAGTGATTAAGGTCCTAGAGAAGGGTAGGGAATTTTGGGACGAGTCCTCAAGTAAATCTAGAACAACCACTTGGCAAGCTCAAGGATGAGCTTGAATTCAAGTGGGGGAGAGTTGTAACGACCTAAGTTCATTACACCATAGGCACTCACTTTTGGATGCCCGAGACACAACCTATCGGATACCATGGGCACCCTTAGTCACCCAAGCCATAGAGCGCTACACCCTAGTAACCAACTACATGATGACACATAAGTTAACTGCCGGTCAACCAAGATAACCAAGCGGTCGTCAAAGGAAGACGTTAATCGAAGAATCCATCTTAAGGCATTTGTGTTCACCAAAGGAATGAGCAAAGCCATTGCAAGTCTCAACATGGACTCAAGGTCAGAGAGATAAGGTTCTTAAGTTTGGATAGGTGAAACTAGAGTCTATCGGATAGTCCGACATGTTTTTTGGACCATCTGATGAAAGTACAAAGGCTGTAGGTTGGGTAGGAAATGAGCTGTTATCCATTAAGGGGCATGGCCCACATGTTAGCATGAGTTGGAGATATTTCCCAGTGCCTGAACCTTAGCTCCACTCACTCTCCTCTCATTTCCCTCACACACACTCTCTCTCTAGAAGGAAGAACAAGGAAAGGAAAAGATGAACTAGAGTGAGAAAGTGAAGAAGAAGGTGGAGAATAGAACTGAGATTGCAAAGAGCAGCAAGATCAACATCTAGATCAAACACTTGAGCTTCCACAATCTTTCATCTCATGGTTAGCTCAAGAATCCCTTCTCATTATCTAGAGATCAATCCTCAAACCCTAACTCAAGTATTCTCTCTTGCATGAATGGATCATGAGGATCTCTTGATGGGAAGCAATCCAAGTAAGGAATCTCTCTCTAGCTTGGAAGCAAGAATGACAAGTGTGGATCTTCAACCTTGATGACAAGAAATTCATCAAGAGCCCAAGCTAAGTTGTCATGCTCAATCTCTCTATACCCTAAAGGTTTTTTCTTAGATAAGGAATCACTAGTTACACTAGTTAACCTGAGCCTAAACCATAAGGATCTGAAGCCTAGTTGTCAACCTAAGCTACACTAGGAATGTCATGCACATGCATGAAGGCCTCAACCCAAGATCTAGGCATGAACCCCAAGTGATCACCTAAGAACCCAAGAGCATAGGTTCTGTCGCCCACCTAACGAAGTGTCCGTCTTCTTCTTTTATTAGCATAACTCTTTTGTTGGGCTTGCCTGCTTCAATGTGTTGTTGGATAATATGCACTTGTTCTTTAGCTTCTTTGACAAAATCAATACCTTAGTACCTCCTTTTCCTAGGCTCAACCCAGTTCAAAGGAGTTCTACATTTTTTGCCATAAAGTGTTCCAAAAGGAGCCATCTTGATACTCTCTTCATAACTATTATTGTAAGAGAATTCCGTGAGAGGTAACCACTTCTCCCACAATCCCTTGGAGGATATAACACAAGCTCTCAACATATCTTCCAAGATCTGGTTCACTCGCTCGGTCTGCCTAGAGGTTTGTGGATGGTATGCTGCACTTCTAATTAGTTTAGTTCCCAAGGCCTTGTGCAAGTGTTCCCAAAAGCGAGCTATAAACTATGGTCCCCAATCTAAGATTATGGTCCTTGGTACCCTATGTAGCCTCATGACCTAAGAAACATATAGGTCAGTGTACTTCTCAGCATGATATACAAAATGTGTTGTCTTGGTGAGGCGATCTACAATGACCCATATAGAATCATGACCTTGTTGTGTCTGTGGGAGGCATGTAATAAAGTCCATACTTATTTCCTACCATTTCTAGCCTAGAATGGACAATGGCTAGCGGTCCACTAGGTTTTAGATGATCTGCCTTCACTTGGCTACAGACATCACACCTAGCAACGTAGGCTACAATTTCCTTCTTCATCTTTGTCCATTAAAAATGGTTTTTCAAATCTTGACACATTTTGCTACTACCCGGATGGATAGATAACTTGGATGAAGAGCTTCATCTAAAATTTGATTTCTAAGTTAATGGTCTTTCAGTACCACAAGTCGGTCCTTGAACCATAGCACACCTCTTTCATCTAACCTAAAATGTTTGGTTTCATGTTCCTTCATCTTTATCTTGATGTAAAACACACCGACATCTATCTACTATAGTTCAATGATCTTGTTCTCAAGTGAGCAACTGACAGTGATGTTGTGTAGCACAACAGGATGCAATAGATTAAACCCATCTTCTAACAACGCTTCTAAAGCATTACAATGAGATTTTTGACTAAGTGCATGTGCCACAACATTGGCTTTTCCTGGATTGTAGTGCACTTCTAAATTATAGTCCTTGATCAGCTCTAACCACCTTCTCTATCTCATGTTCAGTTCAGGTTGAGTGAAAATATATTAGACTTTTGTGATAAGTGTATATGTGACACACATTCCCCAATAAATAATGCCTCCATATCTTTAATGCATGAACAACTGCTGCAAGCTCTTAATCATGTGTAGGATAGTTGACTTCATGCTTTCTTAACTATCGAGAAGCATAGGCAATAACTCAACCTTCTTGCATAAGCACACACCCCAAACCTGTACCCCGATGCATCACAAAACACATCAAAAGGTTTCTCGATGTTGAGTTAGTGCCAGGTACAGCACCTATCTCTAGAAGACCCTATAGGATGTCACCAAATGAGTTATCTAAACTTAAAATTCAGCTATAAGAACTCTTAGACAAAGGTCTCATTTGACCTAGTTCATCTCCCTGGGGTTGTCCAGCTTTATTTGTGAAGAAGAAGGACAAATCATTATGGATGTGTGTGGATTATAGGCCACTCAATGCTATAACCATAAAGAATAGGTACCCTTTGCCCCGTATTGATATTTTGTTCAATTAATTGGCAAGAGCAAAGGTATTCTCTAAGATTGACTTGAGATCAGGCCAGACGATGTACCTAAAATAGCTTTCTCCACTAGGTATGTCTTGTATGAGTATTTGGTCATGCCTTTTGGACTGACAAGTTTGTGGTTATGTTTATCGATGATATCCTGATTTACTCTAAGGACGAGGTAGATCATGTAGAACATTTGAGGATTGTCTTGCCCAGATTGAGAGAGCATAAATTGTATGCAAAATTTAGCAAGTGCGAATTCTGGTTGTGGAAAGTACCTTTCTTGGGTCATATATTATTAGAAAATGGAATCTCTATAGACCCATCTAGAGTACAAGAGGCCATGGATTGGAAGGCCTCGACTTTGGTTCATGAAGTTTAGAGTTTTCTAGGGCTAGCAAGCTATTATCGTCGTTTCATTTTAGATTTTTCCAAGATAGCTACGCCCATGACCAGATTGCTTCAGAAGGATGAACCTTGCTAACCACTGCTCCTTTTCTGGCACAACCCAACATCAAGAAACCTTTTGATGTGTTTTATGATGCATCGGGTACAGGTTTGGGGTGTGTGCTTATGTAAGAAGGTTGAGTTATTGCCTATGCTTCTCGATAGTTGAGAAAGCATGAAGTCAACTATCCTACACATGATTTAGAGCTTGCAGCAGTTGTTCATGCATTAAAGATATAGAGGCATTATTTATTGGGAAATGTATGTCACATATACACTGATCACAAAAGTCTCAAATATATTTTCACTCAACCTGAACTGAACATGAGATAGAGAAGGTGGTTAGAGCTGATCAAGGACTATAATTTGGAAGTGCACTACCATCCAAGAAAAGCCAATGTTGTGGCACATGCACTTAGTTGGAAATCCCATTGTAATGCTTTAGAAGCACTATTGGAAGATGGGTTTAATCTGTTGCATCCTATTGTGCTACAAACATCACTGTTAGTTGCTCACTTGTGAGCAAGATCATCGAACTACAGAAGATAGATGTAGGTGTGTTTCACATCAAGAGAAAGATGACAAAATAGGAAACCAAACATTTTAGGTTAGATGAAAGAGGTGTGCTATGGTTCAAGGACCGACTTGTGGTACCGAAAGACCATGAACTTAAAAATCAAATTTTAGATAAAGCTCATTCATCGAAGTTGTCTATCCATCCGGGTAGTAGCAAAATGTATCATGATTTTAAAAACCATTTTGGGTGTACAAAGATGAAGAAGGAAATTATAGCCTACGTTGCTAGGTGTGATGTTCTGCTACATAATAATAGATCACATGTTTGGCATAGGTTAGTTGCTAATCTAGAGATGAATAGTTATAATTAACTTGGTGACCATTTTTGGCCCTGTTGGAAGATGGTGGCTAACCGCGGTGGGCTCAGCGACTCTATATAGTGTTCTCATCTATATGCTTTTGTCAGAGGATGTCATTTATTCTAGCAATATATTTGGAACATATATTATTGTAATCATATGAAAGTTATATTGTTTTTACTAATGAGTTTTAAAAAGCCAAACTTGTACTATCATTTGTGAACTCAATTGTAATATTATTTTCGCTACAACTCCATGTATGTGATGTGTGTTTGCTTAATCATGCGATCTTGGTTGTGATTTGGATTTACCGAGGTTCTTCGTGACACTTGGTGGACTACCGATGTCGCAGAACCGACCAATTTATAAGAGTACAAGTACAATGGCAGCCCGCAAGCGATCGCACTGTCATACTTGAACCCATATAAACCAGGTAGTCCATTGAGTACCACGACGGGTCTCGATAAACGATTTACAACAACCAAGATCGTACATGATTCAACATACATGTCACATATTACATAAAGTTCACAGATATATTTCCATCATCAGAGTATGAAACAAAGTTATTACAAACCAAGTTTGATAAACAAAAGCGGAAGCAAATTAAGTTTGAAAGTAGCAATTTGCCAACATAGTTTGATACAGTGCCAACATACGATCACAGTCCACATAAGCATGCAGAGGGATTAATAAAGAAGCCTGCCCAAGGCTTACTCCTCATACACAGCAAGATAGAAGCAACTCTTGCAATAACCATGATAAATAGTGTCATCTACAACAATGGGAAATAAAACCCTGAGTACAAGAAGGTACTCAGCTAGACTTACACATCATAAACCAGAAATAAAATGACTCCAAGGATCATGCAAGGCTATATAAATGGAGATAGCTTGACAACATTTTGCATAAAAAGCAATTAACTCAATTATACAATTATAATTCTGTTATCAAGTTAATTATGACTACCCATCTCTAAATTAGCAACTATCCTATGCCAAACATGTGGTATATCATTTTAAGAGCATACAATAGTAACCATAGCAGGTATTGTAATTTCATGTTCATCCGAACCATCATATTCCATAATACAATTACTACGAGGTTGGTACTAGCCAAGTTTCTCACTATCCGGGAGAGACGGCGATTCGAATCGATTTCAACCAGCTAGGAATTTATTCATAACACAAACCTAGGTAGACCAGATCAACGGTCACCTTAGGTCACCTTTGGTACAACTCAAGTACACATTTCACGGGTTCGCCCAGCGCCGCACAATCAGGGACAACCAAATGCTAGGATGTTCAGGCCTAGCCTGCCCTTGGGCTCAGTCTGGCTCCCCACACATCCTTACTACCATCTAGAGTGCGCACTCTTACAGAGCGGGGCCTGACCTGAGTTGAGCTACTTGGCTTCACGGTCGGAACGAGTTATTCGGCCATCTAAGTGATAGGCATGCGTTCAATCTTGTCAAACAGCGCCAACAACGGTACGGTCTTTAATCGGCACAGACGAAATCACATGAGTCAACCTACGCATAGACTCCACCCGGCCTTGATTTACTTTTACCCCATGGTTCTTTTCCACGATAGAAAATATAGCCAACCATGCTTCAGTATCCACCTATATCTCGCAGGTGACAGGAAATCACTCGACTTCTATTGGTCTAAGCATGGCTAAACATATGTTCGATCCTAGACCTATATAGGGTTAAATGTAGTATTTCTGGACAAGGAATTTATATGCATCAAGTGGTTCCAATCAACTCTTATAACCTAATGCATCAATCATAAGGACTTGAGTAATATTTTGTAAAATATTGGGAGACTTAGAATGCTCCGGGGCTTACCTTTCAGAAAGGAAGTGGGGCGGTGATCAGGGCGCTCTGGAAGCTCTTCTGGGTTTTGCTCCTCACCTTCAGGAACTGCAGCTTGGGGAATCTCCTGCTGGTCCCCTTCCTCTCCTTCGTTGAACTCTAGCAATGTTATCTCCTCCGTCGATCCTAGATGTATGAGTATGGCATAAGATATTGCGAATACATACATGCTGACAAGTATAATATGATGATACATGATGAATGCATTCTTGTAAGTATTTTTAATAGCATGGTGCTAAAGTAATAACAAGTGCATCATGTTCTACTGAGTATGTGCATCTCTTCTTGATTATTAAATCAACTACTACAACAATGCATTTACTACACCGCAAAACAACAGCTACTTGTTTTACTCATAGCTGAACTTCTACTTATCCAAATGTGAAAACCTTGGACTTTCTGGAAAGCTTATAAAATTATCTACAACTTTCCTATAATACTCTCACTGTGATTCAAGAGTTAAATTGGGCAAACAAATCATTCAATCGAATCTATCCAGAAAGTAAACCCTTCGGACAGCAAACTTGTATCAGCTAGAACTCAAAAACCCTAAGTCCTATGGCTGTGAAAATTTAACACAAGATAGATTAGTAAGTTATATACAACTTTGTTATTAACAAGTTTTACAGTAGAGACTAGTATCCACATGAAATCATCCACACAATCAGAACTATACATGCAGTCTTGTATTTGAAGGATAAAGCGATAATTTGTTCTTTGTATACAATCAATGGCTACTAAGCCTTACCATTTACATCAACAGTTATTATGCATCATAAGAACCATAGAAAACATTATGCTTAATCACAATCTAATTATTTAATTGCCTTTCTTAATTTAATTAAATAATTAGGGTAAATAATAAACATATACCAAAGGTGCATCATAAATTATCAAAACTTTACAGTGGTTTACTAATGCTACCAATAGACTACTGTAAACATTTCATGCCATTTCACCAAGGAAAACATCCTACACAAAAATGACAAGGCATAAAGGCTTAAAATAGCATAAATAGAAAACCCTAGTGAAAAGTGTCAAGCAATAGATTTTATATTTTTCTTAGCATCCATATGGTACTAGTACAACCTCCAACAAATTTCATGAATATTGGATTCATAAATAATTTATAAAAATTCATACAAGGATCACCTAATTATAAAAGGAAAATCTATAACTACAAATCCATACATGCACTGACCCTCAAATTTTTACCAGAGCTTATACTTGTCAAGAACAGCTCAACACATAAATTTCATAATTTTTGGAGCACAGGAACTCTAGATATAAAATAAACAAGTTTACATACATTTAAAAACACATTTCAAGTTTCATTTTAAATCCTCCAAAAACTCTACTACAAATGCTAATATCATATTTTTCATAAATACTACACTTCCTAAGGAACACTACAAAATTTGGTTCACCAATTTTGGATCTCTATAGCTCAACTTATAAACTTTCAAAGTTGCATACAAAAACAGGAACAAATGAACTAGCCTACTTCACTTCTGTCGCTGACAGGTGGGACCCGCTGGTCAGTGACCCCACATGTTAGTGAAACTGAACAGGCCAGCGGTGCTGCTACAACACGGTCCGGCCATGGCTCATCGCTGGTGAGCTCGCCGATGGAGACAAGTGAACCTACGTGATCTATGGAGCAGCGCGCGTCGAACGACCTAGGTGGTGGCAGTGGAGGTGGGTGGAGCATGCTCGTTGTCAGCCATGGTGGCATGGCGGTGCTGCTCAGTGGTGCGCCAGTCATCACCGGCCATAGCGAAGCCAGGTGAGGCACGCAATAGCACCATGGTGACTGTGTGAACCTATCTAGACGACCTAGGTGGTTTGAGAAGCTTCGACGAAGCATGGCCACGGCGCGGTGGCGCGAAGGTCAGAACGTGGCGGCGCGGGTCATTGTGTTCCATGCCGACGGGACCACCAACGGAGGTAACTTCATGGCACAAGCTAATACTCATCCTAACCAAGCTCTAACGCTAAAAACTAGAAGAAAAGCACGCGTGAGCTGAGCGGCGGCGAGCTTGCCGTGGAGGCGGCTATGGAGACCGAGGTTTCGGCGAGAGGGGAAAAGGCAATATGCCCTCACCGAAGCTCAATTGACTCAGCCAAAACATTGGGGCGGTGGAGGTGGACGTGGCACAGCTATGGGTGAGATGGAGACAGTGGCAGCATGGTGGAGCGCACATGAGGTGACGGTGGAGGTGATGCAGTGCTCGACGGCGAGGCTGCGCTACAGTGGAAGGCGAAGGAGGAAGTAGAGAAATGAAATTGTGAGCGTGGGGATGGAGCGACGGGTGCGGGACATGATATACTATGCTTTGGCCCAACACGGCCGCACTGGGCAGGATGCCAGCGACACACAACCTCCACCGGCTCCACACGGTGCATATGCTCTAGCGACGGTCGGCCACCGAAGGCCCGATTCAGTTCGTTTAGAAACCGCAATGCAAGCCTGACAGCATGAATTGACAGCGCTCGATCTCCTAATCCGTGGAGCATTAGCGCGCACAAGCTGAATCAAAGTTGTAGCTCAATGTACCATCTACAATTCTTATTAAGGGACTCAGTGCTAATTCACAACCAATCTCAAGTCATATCATCCCAAAAACAAGGTTATCAAACTGTCAGTGAAAATGACTTAGCGAAATTTGCTAAGTGTTGAAAACAGGGAATTGATGATTCTTGTGAGCCTAATTCAAGCATGTTAGGAGCTAAACCAGTCTATGACCCAAAAATAAAAGTTGTTCCTCATGCCAAATACTACAACTTTGCTTTAGTGACCACCTCCATGCAAGGTCTCTAGCACATAGTTCAAACTTGGTCAAACATGCTACATTCAAATGATGGTATACACTTAAACTTTGGCTTAGTGACCAAATTACCCTTAACCATGAATACTAAAGTTGTTCATAATGATATTTTAAATATGTCTAAGCTATTTGTATGGTCACACAATCATTTCATGCATTGGTTACACATAGAGCTTCTTAGTTCGACACACCTAGCATCACTTAAGTACTTGATTAGTCAAAATGATCTTTATGAACATTGTTCCACTAGTCATCATAAGTGTAGCTAATATGTTTTAGTGACTCACATTCATCACTTACATGTATTCACTCATGATCATATGCATATATATAGGGAAACATGAAATAACAAGCAATGTTGCAAATGTTTCAATCACATGTTTCAATTGTAAAAGCTTAAATATGAATGCTTGATGCTCATGCTTATGCAATGCAAGTCAATTTATGCAAGGCTAACACCTAGGGTGTTATAGCCCCTCTCCCTTATAAAAATCTCATCCCGAGATTTGCAAGACCTACCATTCTTGGAAAAAGGTGGGATAAACCTCTCGTAAATAATCCTCTCGTTCCCACATAGCATCTTGTTCACTATGATTGTTCCATACCACCTTATAGAACTTAATGATCTTACTCCATGTTACTCTTTCCATCTCTTCTAACACTCGGACTGGCATTTCTTCATAAGTCAAATCCGATTGAAGCTTCATGTTGGTGGGTGCAATAGCTTCTTCAGGTATACAAAGACATTTCTTCAACTGGGAAACATGGAAGACATCAAATATTGCACTCATCTCTGGTGGAAGTTGTAACTTATAAGCAACATTTCCTTTCCATTCCATAATCTTGTATGGTCCTACATATCTAGGCGCAAGCTTCTTTTTCATTCCAAATCTCTCCACCCCTTTCATGGGTGATACTTTCAAGTATACATAGTCACCCACTTAAAAAGTTAGTGGTCTTCTTCTTTTATCAACATAACTCTTTTGTCTCGATTGAGCTACCTTCATATGCTGTTGGATAACATGCACTTGCTCTTCAGCTTCATTGACAAAGTCAATACCAAAGTATCTCCTTTCATCGGGCTCAATCCAATTCAACAGAGTTCTACATTTTTTGCCGTACAAGGCTTCAAATGGAGCCATCTTGATGCTTGCTTGATAACTGTTGTTGTATGAGAACTCAGCTAAAGGTAACCATTTCTCCCATGGACCTTTGGAAGATATAACACAAGCTCTTAGCAAATCTTCTAAGATTTGGTTCACTCGCTCTGTCTATCCTAAAGTTTGCGGATGGTATGCCAAACTTCTGATCAATTTAGTCCCCAAGGCCAGGTGTAAGTGCTCCTAGAAACGAGCTATGAACTGTGGTCCTTGGTCTAAGATTATGGTCCTAGGTACTCCATGTAGCCTCATAATCTGAGAAACGTACAACTCGGCATACCTCCTAGTTACATACCCTATGTTAACTGGTATAAAATGGGCTGACTTGGTGAGATGATCTACGATGACCCATATGGAATCATGACCTTGCTGTGTCAATGGAAGGCCTGTGATAAAGTCCATACTAATTTCTTCCCATTTCCAACCTAGAATAGGCAATGGCTGAAGTAACCTGGTAGATTTCATATGAACAGCTTTTACTCTGCTGCAGTTGTCGCACCTAGCGATATAGGCTACGATCTCTTTCTTCATCTTAGTCCACCAAAAATGGGTTTTCAAATCTTGATACATGTTACTACTACCTGGATGGATAGACAATTTGGACGAATGAGCTTCCTCTAGAATTTGATTTCTAAGCTCACGGTCTTTCGGTACCACAAGTCGGTCCTCAAACCATAGTACACCCTTTTCATCTAATCTAAAATGTTTGGTTTCTTGCTCTTGCATCTTTCTCTTGATGTGACTTATACCTACATCTGACTGCTATAGCTTTATGATTTTGCTCTCAAGTGAACAACTGATAGTGATATTGTGCAGTACAACAGGATGTAACAAATTAAAGCCATCTTCCAATAATGCTTCCTTAGTGTTGCAATGAGATTTTTGACTGAGTGCATTAGCTACAACATTGGCTTTTCTAGGATGGTAATGCACTTCCAAATTGTAGTCCTTAATCAGCTCTAGCCATCTTCGCTGTCTCATGTTTAGCTCTGGTTGGGTAAAGATATACTTGAGACTTTTGTGGTCAATATATATATGACATATATTGCCCAACAAATAATGTCTCCATATCTTTAATGCATGTACAACTGCTGCGAGTTCTAAATCATGTGTAGGGTAGTTGACTTCATATTTTCTCAACTACCGAGAAGCATATGCAATAACTCTCCCCTCTTGCATGAGCACACACCCCAAACCTATACCTAATGCATCGCAAAATACATCAAAAGGCTTCTTGATGTCGAGTTGTGCTAAAATAGGGGCTGTAGTTAATAGAGTCCTGAGGGTGTGAAAAACTACTTCACACTCTAGTGTCCAATTGAACTTTTCATCTTTCTAAAGTAGCCTAGTCATGGGCTTAGCTATTTTGAAGAAATCCAGAATGAAACGACGATAATATCCTGCTAATCCTAGAAAACTTCGAACTTCATGAACCGAAGTCGGAGCCTTCCAATCCATGACCTCTTGTACTTTTGATGGGTCTACAGAGATTCCATCTCTTGATAAGATATGACCTAAGAAAGGTACTTTGTTCAACCAAAATTCACACTTGCTAAATTTTACATATAGCTTATGCTCCCTGAATCTGGATAGAACAATCCTCAGATGCTCTTCATGATCTACCTTGTTTTTTGAATAAATCAATATATCATCGATAAACATGACCACGAACTTGTCAAGCTCAGGCATGAATACCGAATTCATTAGGTACATGAAGTAGGCAGGAGCATTCGTTAGTCCAAAAGACATAACCAAATACTTATATAAGCCATACTGTGTGGAGAAAGCAATCTTAGGTATATCCTCTGGCCTAATCTTTATCTGATGATAGCCGGACCTCAAATCAATCTTGGAGAATACCTTTGCCTTCGCCAACTAATCGAACAAGATGTCGATGTGAGGCAACAGGTACTTGTTCTTGATGGTCATAGCATTGAGTGGTCTGTAATCTACACACATTCTCAAGGATTTGTCCTTCTTTTTCACAAATAATGCTGGACATCCCCATGAAGATGAACTAGGTTGAATAAGACCCTTGTCCAACAGATCCTATAACTGAATCTTAAGTTCTGTTAACTCATTTGGTGGCATTCTATATGGCCTTCTTAAGATAGGTGTCGTACCTGGCACTAACTCAATCTTAAATTCCACATCCCTATCAGGTGGTAAACCTGGTAACTCCTCTAGAAATACATCTAGAAACTCACAAACCATAGGGATATCACAAAGGGTAGTGGTTTGGATAGCACAAGCTAAGTGTTGGAGTTCAAAATTTTGGGAGAGTGGTACTAGAAAAGCATTCCCTCCCTTGGGTTCTCTCAACATAATAGTACGAGTGCTAGTGTCAATGAGAACACCATGATCCTTCATCCAATTCATGCCTAAGATTACACTTATGGATAACCCGAGCAATACTATCAAATCTATCATATACGCCCTCTCTAGAATAGAGATGAGCACATTTCTGACTATCTTATTTGTAGAAATAGTAGCCCTAGCCGAACTTATATTATAACCACCCTTGCTTACTTCAATTATTTTTTGATCATGTCTAGATGCAAATGCTTGGCTCATAAATGAATGAGAAGCTCCCGAATCAAATAAAATAATAGTGGGATGCTTGTTGACAAGAAACATACCAGCCGTGACAACTTCCCCAGCGGGCACTTCCTCAACAGCGGTATAGTGCACGTATCCTGAACATGCCCTTGAGTTCGCCTGCCTCTGATTGTTCTGATTCTGATTGGCATTCTTATTTAGGTGGGGGCACTTCTTGGCCCAATGCCCCACTTGATTGCAGTTAAAACAGGGTTGATTACTCCTAGGTCCTATGGAGCTTCCCTAACCACTATTTCCTTTAGGTAAGGCAATAGTGAATGCCTTACGAAACACTTTCTAAGGCCTGCTGTTCTGAGCTTTAGGTGGTGGAGGCCTGAACTTAGGTGCAGGTGGGCGAAACTGTGGCCTAGCTGTGATAGGAGCTCTAGACTATGAAGATCCGAAGGCACCTGCCTCAAATTCCCTTTTGCGACCCTTAGCTATCGCATGCATGTTGTTATGGTTTTTCTAGGTCAGAGCATCACTAATAAACTCATTATAGGTGGTGCACTTGGAATTTGCCATGGTCTTCATTAGTTTGGTGCCCAGACCCCGCTTGAAGCTCTCTATCTTCTTCTCCTCGGTATCCACAAAATTTGGAGCATACCTGGACAGGTTATTGAATGCGTGCATATATTCTATGAGGGTCTTTGTCCCTTGGGTGAGCCTCATAAATTTAGCCGCTTTCATACGCATTAGGCCTAGAGGAATGTGATGCCCCCAAAAAGCCAACTTGAACTGCTCCCATGTTACTCGCGCATTAGCAGGTGAGAGGACAGGAAATGTGTCCACGAGATCCCTGCTGGTCCCTACAACTGGTGGGATGCATACTCAGCCTTCATGTGCTCGGTGACTCTTAGCAGACAAAACTTCTGCTTAATGGTGTTGAGCCACTCGTCCGCCTATAGTGGTTCCTCTGCCACCTTGAAGATAGGAGGCTTTGTATCCAGAAATTCCTTGAATGTACTGTGCTGATTAGGCTCAGGCCCTTGTTGCTGTGGGTGGCCACGAGCGGTGTTCTATGCGATGAGGTGCAGAGCTTCCTCCATTGTCCTTTGGCTCCCCAAGAATTGGGCAAAGAACTCCTGAGCAGACGATGGTGGCGGTGGTGGTAAGTCACCATCGTTGCCATCATGGCTGCTACTAGCTCCTGCACAGGTGCGAGTCATCTGCGAAGTTGCAATAATAAGCGATTATTGGTTGATGTCAAAAGATTGCAGGTGAATTTATAATCATGCCAAACTAAAATTACTGGAGACAATATCAAATTCATACAATAAAAACAGAGGCATAATAATTCATTCTCGCAACATGACACCACCAATTTGATCACTTATCGGGCTCATAGCACGTTAATATTCGAATCATGATCTCTGATAAATCAACTGGAATTTGCATTAGCGTTTAACCAAGCGTGCGATAGTCATGCAAATAACAATATTACATAATAGTCCAATCACCAACACCAAATTCAAACTATAGGTCCATTACATAACCAACGATGATACATTAAGCACTTCTACTAAGTACTAAGCGATCTAATCCTCATCATGATCACTATCAAGGTCAGAGATATGATCATCTCCTTCCTCAGGCTCCACTTCTTCCTCTTCCTCATCCTCATCATCATCTTCCTCCATATTTGGACCATCTTCTTCCCCATCAAGGATAGAGTTTAGTTGGTTGTTTAGATAGTGCACCTCATGCTGAAGGTTCATCACTTGTAGTTGAGCCTGTGCAAGCTGCTAACGTAAGCCCCTTTCGGCATGGTCCTATGCGCTACTCATGTCGCGGTGCCGATCTTGTTCTATCCTTACTGTAGCAACACAGTTCTCTACTGCATCTCACTAGCATCTAGCTGTGGACACCTCAGCATGGGTGGCCTCCAACTGCTCCCGTAGTCCTGCAAGCAATGCTTGATCATTAGCCCTTGCTTCTTGGGTTGCTGCTCTCTGTTGATCCACTTGCTCCATTTGGGCATGGAGAGTGCCCAAAGCTGCATAGGCTTGGTTAGATTCCCATCGAGCTTTACTTGCGGCTTTCTTATGCTTGCGCACACACTTCTTGAGCTTATGCTGTGCGGCTTCAGCTCTCATGAGCTTGTCCATGCAAGTGGTGTTGATTCCTGCTAGAAATCCCTGGTGTCCTAGCATGTACAAAACATCTTCATCACCGCAAACATTGCACTCATAGTGGGACTAGAGCTATTTGCTCGCTCATCCCGATCTCTGATCAATGCATTTTGGTTGCATTGTTCCCATATTGTTGTGGATGGGTCCACCCAAGGAAACATACCCGTGGCACTGCCGGTAAGTGCATCCCCATGCTGCTGGTAGATTTGACTCAAAACCTCAAAGGCCACAACTTGGGCAGCCTCCCAAGGAGTTTTCCCTTCCAATTTTGCCTTCCATTCCTACCAGAAGGGTGCTTAGGTGTGGGCTAGTATAGTTAGCCGCACCTCATACCATGGCTGCCCCTCCAAGTACTCTTCATTCCAATGGAAAAGGGGCGGTTCATGATACCCCACAAAGTGTAAAACTCTCCACAGTAGAGTAGGCGTTCCAAAAACCATTAGGAAGTTCTCACATCCAACTGGTGCTGCCATCTATACCATCAACATGTACAACTTTGTGTGAGATAAGGCCATAATGGATAAGAGTTACATAACCGAGTAAGAAATTTATAAGGGGAGGAACAATGTAATTATTGGAATGATAATTATCATGATGCATGCTCGTTTCATACGTCCTCACAAACTTAGGAAAAATTATTTCTAACGACATATACGGTGGCATACATACGTTCTCTCATTTGCAGCGTAACTAGTCGAGCTACACGTTTCGTTATTAGTGTACCTGCATAAAAGTTTCATTTCAGCCCATCCCATAATTAAATATGCAGAATGTAAATCTAAATACTTCCATATATGTATACCCATACATATACTTCCGTATCAAAGCTACCCGATAATAGTTTATACCCACAATTAAATATGCACCACGTACACATGCAAGCATGCATACATAGTCGTACCAAAGCTAACTCTCCCCGACCACACGCTCACATCTTGCGGTCACGCCACTCATCAACTTACCATGGCGTAGATGCATTTGATCCATACATTACCATCCAAGTGAATGGCATCCATACTATAGCACGCCATATCGACGACAAAATTTAAAACCCCCAAGTTAGTACTTAAATAGCCACCTAATAGTCCTTAACTTGGGCATAAGGAAAGTGATCACTGGCACACTTTAGATTTCAAATACCTATTTATATAGCTATTAGTTGCTAGAAAGGGTTTTGGAAAACAAAAACTTTTGTTTTAAATACACATGTGACAATTAACGTTGAATCTTGCTCTGATGCCAGCTGTCGTAGAACCGACCAATTTATAAGAGTACAAGTACAATGGCAGCCCGCAAGCGGTCGCACTATCATACTTGAACCCATATAAACCCGGTAGTCCATCGAGTACCATGATGGGTCTCGATAAATGATTTACAACAACCAAGATCGTACATGATTCAACATACATGTCACATTTTACATAAAGTTCACAGATACATTTCCATCATCAGAGTATGAAACAAAGTTATTACAAACCAAGTTTGATAAACAAAAGCTGAAGCAAATTAAGTTTGAAAGTAGAAATTTGCCAACATAGTTTGACACAGTGCCAACATATGATCACAGTCCACATAAGCATGTAGAGAGATTAATAAAGAAGACTGCCCAAGGCTTACTCCTCATCCACAGCGGGATAGAAGCAACTCTTGCAATAACCATGATAAACAGTGCCATCTGCAACAATGGAAAATAAAACCCTGAGTATGAGAAGGTACTCAGCTAGACTTACCCATCATAAACCGGAAATAAAATGACTCCAAGGATCATGCAAGGCTGTATAAGTGGAGATAGATTGACAACATTTTGCATAAAAAGCAATTAACTCAATTATACAATTATAATTATGTTATCAAGTTAATTATGACTATCCATCTCTAAATTAGCAACTATCCTATGCCAAACATGTGGTATATCATTTTAAGAGCATACAATAGTAACCATAGCAGGTATTGTAATTTCATGTTTATCCGAACCATCATATTCCATAATACAATTACTACGAGGTTGGTACTAGCCAAGTTTCTCACTATCCGGGAGAGACGGCAATTCGAATCAATTTCAACCAGCTAGGAATTTATTCCTAACACAAACCCAGGTAGACCAAATGAACGGTCACCTTAGGTCACCTTTGGTACAACTCAAGTACACATTTAGTGGGTTCGCCCAGCAAAGCACAATCAGGGACAACCAAATGCCAGGACATTCAGGCCTAGCCTGCCCTTGGGCTTAGTCTGGTTCCCCGCACATCCTTACTACCATCCAGAGTGTGCACTCTTATAGAGTAGGGCCTGGCCTGAGTTGAGCTACTCGGCTTCATGGTCGGAATGAGTTATCCGGCCAGCTAAGTGATAGGCATGCGTTCAATCTTGTCAAACAGCGCCAACAATGGTACGGTCCTTAATCAGCACAGATGGAATCACATGAGTCGACCTACGCATAGACTCCACCCAGCCTAGATTTACTTTTACCCCATGGTTCTTTTTCATGATAGCAAATATAGCCAACCGTGCTTCGGTATCCACCTATATCTCGTAGGTGATAGGAAATCACCTGACTTCTACCGGTCTAAGCATGGCTAAGCATATGTTCGATCCTAGACCTATATAGGGTTAAATGTAGTATTTCTGGACAAGGAATTTATATGCATCAAGTGGTTCCAATCAACTCTTATAACCTAATGCATCAATCATAAGGACTTGAGTAATATTTTGTAAAATACTAGGAGACTTAGAATGCTCCGGGGCTTGCCTTTTAGAAAGGAAGTGGGGCAGTGATCAGGGCACTCCAGAAGCTCTTCTGGGTTTTGCTCCTTGCCTTCGGGAACTACAGCTTGGGGAATCTCCTGCTGGTCCCCTTCCTCTCCTTCGTTGAACTCTAGCAACGTTATCTCCTCCGTCGATCATAGATGTATGATTATGGCATAAGATATTGCGAATGTATATATGCTGACAAGTATAATATGATGATACATGATGAATGCATTCTTGTAAGTATTCTTAACAGTATGGTGCTAAAGTAATAACAAGTGCATCATGTTCTACTGAGTATGTGCATATCTCTTCTTGATTATTAAATCAACTACTACAACAATGCATTTACTACACCGCAAAACAGCAGCTACTTGTTTTACTCATAGCTGAAGTTCTACTAATCCAAATGTGAAAATCTTGGACTTTCTAGAAAGCTTATAAAATTATCTACAACTTTCCTACAATACTCTCACTGTGATTCAAGAGTTAAATTGGGAAAACAAATCATTCAATCAAATCTGTCCAGAAAGTAAACCCTTCGGACAGCAAACTTGTATCAACTAGAACTCAAAAACCCTAAGTCCTATGGCTACGAAAATTTAACACAAGGTAGATTAGTAAGTTATCTACAACTTTGTTATTAACAAGTTTTACAATAGAGACCATTATCCACATGAAATCATCCGCACAATCAGAACTATACATGCAGTCTTGTATTTGAAGGATAAAGCGATAATTTGTTCTTTGTATACAATCAATGGCTTCTAAGCCTTACCATTTACATCAATAGTTATTATGCATCATAAGAACCATAGAAAACATTATGCTTAATCACAATCTAATTATTTAATTGCCTTTCTTAATTTAATTAAATAATTAGGGTAAATAATAAACATATACCAAAGGAGCATCATAAATTATCAACAATTTACAGTGGTTTACTAACACTACCAATAGACTACTATAAAAATTTCATGCCATTTCACCAAGGAAAACATCCTACACAAAAATGACAAGGCATAAAGGCTTAAAATAGCATAAATAGAAAACCCTAGTGAAAAGTGTCAAGCAACAAATTTTATATTTTTCTTAGCATCCATATGATACTAGGACAACCTCCAACAAATTTCATAATATTGGATTCATAAATAATTTATAACAATTCATACAAGGATCACCTAATGAAAAAAGGAAAATCTATAACTACAAATCCATACATGC